>NC_135569.1:1010341-1220341 GCF_964340395.1 Glandiceps talaboti
AAACCCGTGGGCTTCTTGCGCAACGTGCGTAGTATGTTTCAGTGTTTGTAAAATGAAAAGAGAAAAAATTGGCAGGTTTGTACAAAGTAGTCCCCGAGGCCTTCTACCGTGGCAATCTGATCGCAGTTATCGGGTGTGGTGGTGTGTAAAATCTTTTGGATTGTGATGCAGTGAACGACAAGTGACTTTTCTGCATGACATCCACACTTGTGACTTAAAACAATTTAAGATTAATTGATCCCAGCTACGGTCAGAATAACCCGGAGGGGTAAGACCTTCGGAGACATGTTTGCCAACTGTTTGTATACCATTCACTTTCCCCTACTCCATCATGTCACTGTCAGTTTGCATGGTCCTGGGATAAGGGCTGCTTCTTCCCCCGATTTGGTCAATACGGGCACGCATTGTCCACTTTTCATAGTAACATTATTTTCACGTATGAATACCCGCATCAGCCGTCCCACAACACTTGAAACTGCAGCAGTGAAAATACTGATTTTTGTGAAACTGTCGAAATATTTGTCATTTATGTAAATAGGTGGATACTACAAGATACATGTCAGCAAAGTATCTTCACAACTCGATGAAATCCATATTTCTATAATAACACTTGGGGGTTTTTTTTGTGCGATTCAGCATTAGTTTCCAGTTTTGATTCAGTGGAAGTGTCATTCTGGGTAATACAAAAAGTATATTACGTTTCCATCCAGTGTAATGTCATTGTAAGGTCGTGTGTTTGAAACGTAACCGTTATGGTTGGTTGGTTTGTTTACGAAAAAAATAGAAAGCGCCACTCCCAGATATTGTGAATAGCATAATGCAAACTTTAGAAATTTTACTAGGTACGGTAAGACGGAGAGTATGTTTCACTGTCAGACGGATAGCATAGGTTGTAGCATTGCCCGTTGGCGTATAGAGACGCGTAGTTCTACGACGATGTGCTAACAATGCCAAAAAGAACGATTTGATTGCCATGAAGACATACATTCACATAATTGTTTGATTATATATAAAGTTGTATCTCACCCCATTGAAAAAGTTTAAGTAAAAGCTTAATACTTGGTGTCACAGACATGAACGCCTTAAAGTTAACAGTTATTAGTAAATCTCAAGAAAGTTGGCACATTGTAGTCAGTGTGCTCGGGGCATCTTAATTCAGACCGGCCCAAACACTTCCTTCCTAATGTGGTCTATTCACGCCTGATTAATAATCTTGACAAAATTGTCATCATTAACTTTATTCTTTGTAATATTCAAAACTACAGCAACCCATGCTAACGATTAAATAAATCATCTACTTTGGTATTTCAAACTGAAAACAAACAGGTACCGTTTTCGAATTTAAAAAAAATCGTTTTTAAATTGGCCAAATGTACTATTTAATTGAAGCGAGATCATCGCGACAACAGCTAATGTTTCTGTAAAGTGTGCAAGTTATAGATAAATCCAGGTCCTATGAAATGTAGTAAAGCATCGAAATTTCGAGATATAAATAAGACTTTTACAGCAGGGAGAAGTATATAGGTGCACCGTGTGTACGACAAAACGACCACATCCGAAAGGTTTCTATATCATAGTTTTCTGTACACTGTAGGTCCTTCAAGAAATCTTATTTTTTAGGCGTAGTTATTTGTCAGTGGATTTTACGTAAATTACTCATATCATTCCAGGTGCGTCTGTGTCGGCGTGAGTCACGGATTTTGTGTGTGTGTCATGATTTCTTTGTGGTCCCTTGCAGGTTATTTTTAGAAAGCCAAGACTCTCTCAAAACAACTTGTTCCGATGGCAGGGGGGGGGGGGTGTGATACAAGTAGGGAAAACCCCGGGGGAAAACAAGTACTGCACTGTTTAAATTTAGAGCAAGATAATTGCTAATTTGGAAATGGTGGGATATATCATACAGAATCGTGTATCGTTATTGTTTGTAAAATATACCTAAGGTGCCTTTTATACAGCGTCGACTGTTTTCCGTTTTAGCTTTGTTTGTTTTTTTGTTTTTTGTTTGTTTGTTTGTTTGTTTGTTTGCCATGTGTGGTTAGGCTAGATGTAACCGTGAAGTGTGTGAAAACGAATTTAATTTTTTAAATTGACATTTCGTTTGAAAACTCCCATTCATTAGATTTACACAGACATACACACATGTGTATGTGTGTGTGTATGTGTGTATGTGTATGTGTATGTGTGTGTATATATATATATATATATATATATATATATATATATATATATATATATATATATATATATATATACATGTATATATATAATATGTGAATGTAAATGTAGTCAGCCTCTACCCTGAACTGGGACTTAATCTTTAGTGAAAGGGCCGTGACAGTACTGCGCAAGCGTATTGTGACGTCATTGTTCTTATCGCTGACAATAGTCAGAATTACTGTATTTCTGTCTATTGTTTGTGTGTGTGTTTTTTTTATTGTGAATTTTAAAGAGTGAAAGTATTGCCGTCTACACCCGTCGTCAGTCATTCCCTATAGGTCATACATATTCACTTGTCTGTGTTTTAGGGTGTATATATGACTGTCTGTCTGTCTCAGGCTATCAACCCGTCTGTATCTATTGTATTTGTCTTCATGGGTATGTGTCTTGATTTTTCGTGAACTATGTGTGTCTATTTTATTTAAGTTCTCGTGATGCATTTGGTAGTTGCTTGTGTATTATTTATTCGTACGTGTATATGTGTGTGTGTGGTTTGATTTTTGAAATTTTGTTTGCGCTTCGATTTTGAAATTTTGTTTGCGCTTTGCGCGTATGTGAGTTTACGTTTGTATGTATGTATGTATGTATGTATGTATGTATGTATGTATGTATGTATGTATGTTATTTAGAAATGTTAGGGTTTTCACCTGGCATTTCTCTGTCTCGCCAATTTTTCCTTTGAAAAAGAATATTTATTCGAAACGTCAGATTTAACAGCTATATATACGGACTGGTTTATTAGTTCCTTATGCATTTCTATGTATGTATGTATGTATGTATGTAGGTAGGTAGGTAGGTAGGTAGGTAGGTAGGTAGGTAGGTATCTTTACATTTCTTAATTCGTACACGTGTGTGCACGTTTGGCTATATGAGAGAACTTATTCCTATAAACGCACCTGGAGTAAGGGGTATTACTTGTAAACTCCTCTCAGGTCTGTTGTCACCCGAACCATTGATATATTAGTGACATTAATACACCCATTCTACAGTTAAGATCGACCCACTAAATTACGACGTGTCGAATTACTTCTAGTCTAGTTCCTATACGATATCGTTACGATTTACTTATAAATTACCCTCACCTGATCAATATTAGCTCAAGTTTGGTGTTTTCGTTTGTTTTCATTCACCCAAATCCTAGTACCGAAACTACGGTGTACTTGTCGTGTTGTCTGTGTTTTGTAACGCCCTATTATGATTTGGATACCAACCATATACGGTCTGGTCACTTTCTTTGTGTTACGATTCGATCGATGTCTTCGTTTCATAGTCACCACCCTGGTCATTAGGTCAGTCAGTCAGTAGGGCAATCAGTTCATTATCACCATCAACTCAATCATCACCGACACCACCACCGTCGTCATCACCATCACTTTGCACAAATCGTGGAAGTGCAATAGAAATAATTTTGGTTTCCATAGTGATGCAGACAATGACAAGAGATTCGATCGTTTACCAAAGTTGCCTTTTCACACTCGCACGAACTACTTAGTAATAGAACGTTGCCACATTCATTTCCTTGTTTACCCATTTTTCTCACCCACTTACTTTGCCAGGCTACATGAGAGCCGACAATTCCATATAAAAGACAATAGTCATATGTGACATCGAAACAATGCCGATGTATAACTATAATTATGCTAATTAGATCTTCTTTTGGGCTTTATTGCAGAGAGAGTAAGACAAATTCAAGAGAAACTCGAAGAGTTCATTGAGGCACTCAGCAAAGAAAAGTGAAATGGTACAAATGGAAATCGTGTGACTTCGGAACTACCTTGCGAACTTGTCACGAAAATCAACTTTTGAGTCCAAACTTCGTGATTTAGTCAGTTTGTCAAATATTTACGACCGAAACGCTTTGCAACATATTACACTAAACCATAACCATGGTAACCTGAAATGAACAAGTGATTGTTTTATGAACTGTCTTCTCGTACATGCTACCAACCCTTCAATCGGACAGTTTTGAACTTAAAGAGTCAAGTCCCAGAGATAATAGTATATCCCATGGTTTGTTATGTGATTGCTATGTGTATGACAAATGGCGTGAGTGAAATGATATCTCAATTCTACTGAATATTACTTGAGTGATGTGGGAGATACGATTTCGCGGGGGGGGGGGGGGGGCAAAAGTACCACTATAAAACTCGACAATATTTCTGCGAAGAATTAGCACTCCCTCGCATCTTTGCGAGGCTATGTGAGAAACGACATTTCCTCACATGAGATATATTGGTATGACACTCACAGCCTCCTACAATATTTCATTTCCTCCCGAACATTCTGGAAATGAAATATCGCGAGAGACTGCGAGATTCTCATATACCTTATGCTAGGAAATTTCTTTTTCTAACATAATTTTGCAAAGCTGTCAGGAAATGATAATTCCATTATAATGAGAGATATATGATTTTGAAATTATATCAATTGCCAGTTATCAATATCTTTTGGATTGTAAGGTGTGGTTTTTTTCAAACTAATTTATTTACAATATTCAGTGGAGCTTTGCAGCATTTTGTACGAATATATTATTTTCTTTCTTTTTTGTAAAATAATGAACAGTTGTATTACTAGTATACGTCATACATCTGTAATTCAGGTTAAAAAAATTAACATTGACAGTTTTTTTGGGAGTGTCACTAGTGGATCATATCTTTAAAATATGCAACATTTATACAGCCAATCTCGATGAACTGTTATAACTTTTGACGTTTCTAACAGACGGAGACAAATCTCACAACAAACCTCGCCAGGAAATGGTGAATGAATCGGCTCGAAAAGTATTAATACGAACACTTTCTAACGAACGGGGACGAATCTCGTAACAAAACTTGTTCCAAATTTTCAAGATACCCACTGGACTGATTGGCGCCAAAAGTAAAATAAAAATGTACATTTCAAACCAACAGAGACAAAACTGACAGGAAAACTTTCTTAGGAATTCTACACACTGATTCTGAACTGGCGCCAAATCGAGTACATTCCTTTAACCGACGAAGACTAAATAACAGCAACACTTTTCAGAAATTCTGTACGCTGTGATGTGGCGCCAAAAGTAATTATTACGTACGTTTCTAATCGTCAGAGACAACTAGAGACAAAACTTCTAAGAAAGTGTGTACACTGGTTATGAATTGGCGCCAAAAATATATGCTTGAGTACATTTCGAACCGACGGAGACACAAACAAAAGAAAAACTTTCAGGAAACTCGTCACTTTGTGTTCGTTGGTGACGAAGTCTACATTTCAAATAGTCGCACATGCGTAATTGTAACACTCGTCAGAAAGGTTGTAGGGTTTTTTGGCGGGATAATTTAGCAGCAATAGTTGTACATTGAGGTGATTTGTAAAGAAAGTGGACAAGTTCATTGTGAGTAATCGATAGGCATCTGTCTCGGAAGTTGGCTCCACAAATGGTAGGTAACTTTACGGGGATTAGGGAAACCATATTAGGGAACGCTTATTTGGGAAACGTTTGACAATATATGTATTTCATGCCTCTAAAAATAAAGACACAGTATATTAAAAGTGGAATGTTGTTGTTCTTTTCTTGAAGTGACTTTATGTGAGAGTACAAAAAGAAGCATGTGAAATTGGATGTCTCGCGACTGATCGTGCCACCCGTACCATATCTCCGATAAAGCTAAAATGGCGTGCGTCCACAAATTCCTGGAGACTTATAAGCTTTTAGCTACTTGGCTTAAAATACGCTTCATTTCAAAGTCGTTCTACATTGCCTGACAGTTTTACGATTTGTTTCCTTCCTATTTAGTTCATTTAGAACAAACAGAAGACTTAGTACAGATGGGAACAGTTTTGTTCATAATTCATAGAGTGAGTTTACCCCGGTGAACCCGATTTCTCTGTTACTGTTAGGAAAGTCCTGATATTATGATATTATCAAATTGGCCGTAGACCTCCAAGTTCTCTAAAATAACGGATCGCATATCAGAGAATTATTTTGCGCTAGAGTTGTTGCGATTTGGGATTAGGTAAAGTCTATTGTGCGTTGAGCCACAAAACCAATGCTAGTCCACGTCGATTCCTCTTTGAGAGGGAGTTTGCCTACATCATTGCCATAAAAGTATTATAGTAGAAATCAGATATCCGTCAATGTTTGGGTGATCAGCAACCTAAAAATGTGACTAATAATGTTCACGCAAACTTAGTCGAAACTCAAAACCACCGGATAAAGATTTCTTGATTAATACCTTTATTTGATCCCCGCATGCGAAAGACGAACTTTACAGAGATTTACGAAAATTCTTATCCACGCACATTCTACCGATGATATGTGGTTTACAAACAATCTAGGCACGTGTCCGATTGTGTCCGATCGTGTCCAAAGGTGATTCAAATGAATATCATGTTATTTTGGCACCCAGTGAACCAAAAGTGTGGAGTTTATGCACACAGTTTGTGGGGTCTTTACTTTAAGGGGGTTTAAAACCCCAAATGTTGGCCATATTGTAATTACAGACTCATTATATAGCAAATCATTCTAAAACATACTTGAAAAGTACAAATAAGTTGGGAGATAATCATATTTTTAAGCACTGTAAAATTAACCGCGAGAAATCTATGTAAAATGGGTTGACGACAGAGGGCAAGGTAACCACGTGATCGTGAGCGATGAATCCAGGTGCTTCAAAAATAACACCTGGTTTAATGTGGAAAATGGTCTCCTGTATAATTTTGAGTTAGAAGCGGTAAATGTAACCCGCAACAGAAATAAAAACACGAAACTAACAAAGAGACAGACACATTATGTCACATTACGAATTGGAATGGGGCGGAATCCGATTTGGGTGTAACGTTGATGCATGGGTGTGGGTGTGGGTGTGGGTGTGGGTGCCAAAGTGAGTCAGCAGAACTCGTACGGTACGAACGTATCTTAAACTAATTATTATAAATCACCATCCGTGAACGAACGGACTTTACCACGACCGATTAATCGACCTATTTATCCAAATTGTTGTTTTCTCTGTTGATACCAAGATATTAGGTTGATACTGTGATCCACAAATGATTTTGGGTGCGACGTGGTGGGGGGGGGGGGGCGTTGGCTAAAGAGGAACTCATTTCAGGCATCGACATTTGAAAAAAAAAATATATATAAATAAATAAACAAGCGCTCACTTCCTTCTATCGTCTATAGTGACAACAATTCGTACTCCGTAACATTGGGGGTACACCATTTGGTTGGGGGGGGGGGGCAAAAGCGGGGAAAAAATTGCTGATCAACTCAAGACAGAAAACAAATTGTTTCCAAAGTATGAGCTAAAAAAATGTTGTGCTGCAAGTGCAGAAACAAGCAACAAATGTCATATTCCCAGGTACATGTGTTTGTGACACCAGCCGATATACTAACTGTTGGCAAATGGTGAAACAAACTGAAACACTACAATCAAATCAAATTACTAAGAATACTGACCTAACGTAATTGGTCATAATGATAAAATAATTCTAAATGGTACGGCATGTAACAATATACTTTGAAGATTATTCTTGGTGTTAGCTTTCTGAATTTCAAATTTCAATTGGATATTGTTATCACCATGTCATGTTAAAGTAACACCATATTTCATTCTGTTAGTCTTTAATTTCCAAAAAATTCTAGGTACGGGAGGGACGGGGGAACCTCCCTCCGGTACCAACCCCACACTGCTCTCTTGTATTATGATTCAAAGTGTAACTGGTATTGTTTTCACCTTGACATGTTAAATAGAATCACAAAGCATTCTTTTAGTTTTTGAATTTCAAACATTTCTAGCCCCCCCCCCCCCCACTGCTACCTTGAATCTCCCCTACCCTTCACTTCTATTCAACTTTTACTGCCTACTTTGCATTAATTGTTATCTCTTACTTTTGAAATAAGGTACAATCATCATGTATGTCTCCTGTTATGAGGAAATTCAAAAATAAACGCGACGCGACGCGGCGAAAGTCAAATTTAAAGCATATATTTAAAATCAATTGCTGCACCCCTACTTGGCAAAAAAAAAAGATTTGCTGTCTGGTTGCTCTCGAAAAACAAATAATTTGCCGTCATGGTGGTTGAAAAAGCAATTTTTTGTTTGGTCCAAATCCTCCAGTCCCCCCCCCCCCCTCCTCCACGCGCACACACATACACCGGAATCAAATGGTGCAGTACCCCTTACCTGAAAAAAAATCCCACACTTACGCCATTGTAAAATAAAACAAGCCAGGGTTGGAAATTTGGTCACTCGTAAACTTTACGACTCCAAATGCATTGAGTTATTGGATATACGGAGTTTTTTATGGTCAAGTTGATTCAAATAAGATGGATTTAAACTCAAAATCACATTGCCAGTAGCTATATAATAACTTACAACAGTCGACATATAGTAAAAGTTTATGAGTTTTAATGTCGCAAAGACACGTGTGTTACCTCTTTGCGGCAACGGTAATGCCATACATGTCACGTGACTTTCCTAGCAGAACATCGTCGACATCTTATTCACGAGACATGAATTCGACGTTGGTATTTAGCGGAATTTTATCACTGAGGCTACCAGAAATTGTAATTTTTCAATATTCGAGAAAAATGCTTTTAATGTTATTTTGTTATGAGTGTACTCATGCCGTTGCCTAGTGTAATATCATACATGGTAGACAATATGTCCTCTTTTTTCTTATTAAACTCCGAACTTTTGAACTTGATACTTTGGTTCGGTTGTAATTTGGGGTTTACCTAACGCTGTATAGTTCACCTCATTCTACTGAGCTGTGTATTCTCACCACGTGTACGTCATAGCACGCGTTACATTTAGAGTCACCATATTCGTCATGTTGTCAGGTTTCAATGACTCATTTTCCAAAAATAACATAAACATAAGTTAAACTTTCGTTTTACCAATAGGTTCATTCACTGCTTACTTGTCAGTACCCACTGTAACAGCTGACGAACGGCATCGCAATGTCAATTTTCCTTGTCAGAGATCACGTGACAATGAATTCACATACGTGGAAGGCATGACACATTTGACGAAATGCTTGTCTTTGGAATTTGATCTACAAATAGAAAGACAGTGAGAGACGGTCAGATGGCCTGAGACAGGGAGACTAGATAGAGACCTACATAGTAAATGTATCCCTATGTACGTACACACTTACACACATACATACATACATACATACATACATACATACATACATACATACATACATACATACATACATACATACATACATACATACATACATACATACATACATACATACATACATACATACATACATACATACATACACACACACACTCATACATACATACATACATACATACATACATGCATGCATGCATGCATGCATGCATGCATGCATACATACATACATACATACATACATACATACATACATACATACATACATACATACATACATACATACATACATACATACATACATATGTGTGCTTAACAGACATTGCGATACAGAGAGAAGGAACAGACAATATTATGGTAATAGGGGAAATAGAAAAAAAATAATTGTTGGGAATAGTCAAGGCAGCAGGACAGAGTTAAAATAATTTTAATATTCATGTTTAAGGCAAGCATGTTTTGTTTTTAACTTTTACTTTTATACAAAATAATCATACTACCTTATAAGGGAAATATTTCCTAAAATCTGGTAACTGCATGTAATGTGTTAGTATATTGTAATCTGTCATATTTGTTTTATAGCAGTCATGACCCTATACATTTTCAAGACACCTCATCACAGGAATGCTAGAATTTGTCAGCATAGGGGAAATATCGTTTGTTTTCCGATACAATGTATAGTTAGTTAGGTCATGGTTTGACAGATGGGTAGTTAGTTTAACGCCCAACCATACAGCTGTTATTTTATATCAATTCACACTATAATAGTATCTGATGGCATCCAAACTGTGTAGACCAACGCATACAGGATGGACGAGTTGTTCCATAACTGTGGATGGATCGGTAGTTCACACTCTCTGATTTGTTGCCGTAACCCGAAGAACTCAAAACCATACCGAAAATAATTGATAGTTGGTAACACGGCGTTGTCTTTCTGGAGTCACGTGATGATTGATAGATGATAAAACAAGACAAAGACATTTCCGTTTGTCAAAAATGAAAAGGATGCGTCAAAAAGACTCCCGACGTTTTTGTTTGATTCTTGTTATTAACCTACCGGTGTTAATGTTTTATCATGCGGAAATAATTTTTCAGATTTTGTCAGTGGTCGACCTTTAGTAAGTTATTAAGATATTGACATTGTATCAAGTGGTTTTGCCTATGAAATGATTGCGGTTTAGAAGATGGGTAGAAGGATACGACATGACGAATTTATTTATAGTTCACTGTCTTTTGTGTTGTAAAGAGACGATCAGTGAGTGAGAGAGGGGGAGAGATAGAGACAGAGAGAGACACTAGATAGATAGAGGAGCCGAGAGGGGGAAATAAAGAGAGCTAGGTAGGGAGAGGATGGGAGGGAGACACAGAAAGACACACGGGGTGAGAGAGGAAGGGGAGACAGAAAGAGTGGAGACAGCATACGTGCAGAGGAGGCAGAGGGGAGAGACCCGGAGCTTCGGTCTTTGTGAGTTGGCGAGTGATTGATCAGATGGAGTTATTCCACCGGTGGGTAGTGCTCGTGGCAAGCTGGTGGTTTATCGGTTTACTTGGTAGTTGGCATGTACACAAGTTGAATAGTTAGACCACGTTGGTTGTATTGGTCCGATGGTGATTGGCTGGCAGTGAAATGTAGACACCTATAATATAATTATGATACGTAATGTTTGGATTATTAACACACATCCCAACAAAGTAAGTAAAACCAGCATGGCGGTGATATACGTACTGGATAACAGGTGTAGATATACAATTTAGGGTTAACCGTAGTGGCAGTAAAATACTTAACAGTTGGAGATAGTCAGAGGAAACAGGATGATGGTTGTCATGGTTATAAATAATTGTTGTTATCCATTAGCATTACGAAAAAATACTACACGTTCCTTTACCAAAGATACCAATATCTCAATTCGTTATCTCTCAATAAAAACCTACCGTAATACTATCACTATTTCGCCGCCTACTCCATACAAAATACGATCACCAAATCAAAAGTTATTCTCTGGAACAACACTTCGATTCCGACACAAATCGTCGCCCTGAAGCCATTTCAGTATAGACTAACTCCCGATGTAACAAAAAAGAATTACCCTTATGACCGCCACCTTAGATTCTGTTTTGCCTTCGTTATAAAAGACTACCTTGAAGTTCCATTGTCAGATGGTGAAGCCGCCGCCAAGTGCCTTCAAGCTGTTTCTAGAAGACTTACTAAGATTGTCTCAAGAGCGATGGAACACAAAGAACGTCGCACCGCTTTTCCTATTTATTCTAGCAATAGTGTTTGCAGTTGCAGATATTTTCTCACGGTAAAACAGCAGTACTTCAGTGCTATGATCCGTACAATACATGGAAGTTTCAATTGCGGTATATAAGTGGTATTTACCAGGGCTTTCAAAATCCCCTCTGAAAAATACTTCTAATTGCTAAGAAGTGCCACCCTCTCTGTTACTATGCACACGCCTTTGTTTTATCAGTATGGAGGCAAACTATACTTGAGGGGTAATTCCTTGAAGACATTCTGACAGTCGCTCAACAAAATTCTTCCACAATAGTAACACAGACAAGACTTATGCATGTGCTAAAAAATTCCACTGACAAATGAATCGATTTGACGAAAACGAAAAATAAATCGTATTCTATTTATAGAAAAATCAACTACCATCGCTGTACTATTTTTTGCGCTCAACCATTTTGATATTCAAACTTTTTATATAGTCTATAATTTTTTTTAATTTATTTATTTGCCATAGAAAGAATGAATTTGTCACAGTATGCAAGTCTTTGCTCCATACCAATATCAATTGTCACGTGCAATTTCTAACTTTTAAATTTGACTTTCAAATCAATCTTAAAATAAGGAAGCACGACCACACCTTTATAAGATCTAGCGAACAAGCACACCTTTATAAGGACTAACAATGTGAACAACTAGTTTACACGGCAAATAGGTTGTACCAATCACGAAATGAATGTATCAACACTCTAATTGCAGACACCTTGATAGCTAAACGATACCGCTTTAATCGTATCTGTACTCTATCTACCAATCCACCCATCTCTGTCTGTCTGTCTGTCTGTCTGTCTGTCTGTCTGTCTGTCTGTCTGTCTTTGTCTATCTGTCGGTCTATCTATCTACCATCCATCCATCCATCTATCTATCTATCTATCTATATATCTATCTATCTATCTATCTATCTATCTATCTATCTATCTATCTATCTATCTATCTATCTATCTATCTGTCTATCTATCTATCTATCTATCTATCTATCTATCTATCTATCTATCTATCTATCTATCTATCTATCTATCTATCTATCTATCTATCTATCTATCTACCTACCTACCTACCTACCTACCTACCTACCTACCTACCTATCTATCTATCTATCTATCTATATATCTATCTATCTATCCATCTATCTATCTACATTTCAAAAATTATATTTATAAACAAATTTAGAAGAGTTGTTTGAGCTCCGTCATGAATAAGTGAGATTCAGAAACTAAGTAATACTTCGAAAAATTGTAAAAATCACTCCCCCGGTCGTAATGACTAATAATAATATGAAAACATATTCTGTGGACTACAAGTCATGAATGCGTTGTGTCGTCAACTTTATTCGATTTGGAATAACCCACTATGTTTGTTTGTTTGTTTGTTTGTTTGTTTGTTTGTTGTCTGAATGTCGTCACAAACATTGGATAACAACTTTCTCGGAATACAAAAAAGAAATTTATCCTCATTCCGCGTAAAACATAGCTTAAAGATTTCCTTATCTGACTCGACATGCTGGCTCGACAGATGTTCTGACGAACAAAGTCTGTGGGCCTTGTGAATTCTGGAATGTTTACCACTATTGTATTAATCCATCACCTGCAAATGTGTTGATCATCATCTCGTGGAAATCGTTCGGCCATTATCTTGAAAACGCTGTAGCTCCACATCTTGATATTCCCAGACTTGAACAAAATTTAAAAATTAGAATATAATCTCTCCAAGGTTAACTAGAAACGTAATAATCGCAATCTCCCTACTTCAAATCCGTGTGCTTTTTAATGATATTAACTCGACACTTTGATCGTTCGTCCTTGGGGTCGAAATTGGCGCCTTCAACGAGTGGCTGTAGGCAACGGCATTCACGCTTCTTTTCAAGATACTCTGTTTGAATGTAAATGGTCACTAAAAAGAAACACAATACCCCCCAAGCGTCGGAAGAAGAAAGATTCTTAATTGTTCCTGGCCTTATTGTGAAATTTGTTTCCATGGAAACAAAATCCGAAATTTCGAGTACCTTGTCAACGGACCACCACCAACGGGCCTTTAGTCGTGAGAAACATGTGACCCTTGACCCCTCGATGTATTTCCTATTTCTAGCAGGTGAGAAAGTTGGCCTGGAGGTATTCAGATGTATTCACATTGTATTAAACATTCTGAAAGGGGTAAACGAAAACTGTTTTAAGCTTTTACAAAACTAAAGAAAAAATAAACAGGAACATAAACATACATGGATTTAAGAAAATTGACATCTTCTGGCCACAATACACTAATTTCATAGAAAGAAAAAAACCTAGAAGTTCGATGTGCGTTGTGCATTTTTGATTATGTGGTATTTATACAGTCTGAAACTAGTATTAAAATACTTAGAACGTAGAAAGACAACGTGACGTGTATAGGCCCACATAGCAGTTGTAATTATCACATTATTTCTAACACCCCACGGAGAGAAAACAACGATGTACAATTATGCTTATGCATGATCCGTGAAACGAATTCCTTTAGATGTCCGATTGTTTATAAGTTCTTATGGTACTACATAATGAACGACTGCGACGAGTGAGGCTTTCCATAAAGCTGCGCATGCTCAGTATGTTCATTCATCCATCCGTCAGACATATTTTTTATCACTACGGGCGTCAAATTCCGGCAATATATACATTTTCCCAGACCCGGTAAAGTACACACCGCGATGCCTATTAGCATTACATCGTCCCATGAGCTAGTATTAAATGGCGTTTTAGTGAATACTTAGTGGCCGGTATCACCGAGGGTGGAATTTTGCCACTGTCCCATTAGGACATACTCGCTGCCAAGTGATAGAGTACGAACAGTGCTGAGACCACCTCCCACGGTGTGTGGGAAGTACTCGATGGGAAAGCCAATGTTCAGAAACGAGGCTCTTTTCCCACACCGCTTTCACACCATGCAATGTACCAAATTACTGCAAACGGGACGACGATACTGTCGTAAGAAACTATTCATCTTTAGCTCACCTGTAGACTTGAAGGACTAAAATAAAATGCTACTATCCTATTTCAACTGCCAGTTTGATTAGAAGGGCGAGCAAAAATTCAAAAAAATCATTGTTAATTTTTTTGGAGATCACGAGAGGTGTTTCTTACGGACGGGAAAATACTAAAGAAGTACGCATTCACACTAGGACGAGTAAATAAACAACAAACAATTATGCATATGTTACAAAAACGTAGTTTAATCACTGACTGGATGTTGTGTTTCCATATACAATCTAAAAAATGGTGATGTCATGGTGGTCTAAAGTTTGCCGATAACTACCTTGATAAAGAATTTTTATTCGAAACGTCGGATTTTACATCTATTTATACGGACTGACTTACAAGTTCCATATGCATGTTCCATATCCATATCCATATACATGTATGTATGTATGTATGTATGTATGTATGTATGTATGTATGTATGTATGGATGGATGGATGGATGGATGGATGGATGGATGGATGTGTGCGTGTCTGTCTGTCTGTCTGTCTGTCTGTCTGTCTTTCTGTCTGTCTGTCTGTATGTATGTATGTATGTATGTATGTATGTATGTATGTATATATGTATGTATGTATGTATGTATGTATGTATGTATGTATGTATGTATGTATGTCTTTTATGTAAATTCATGACGTCACTGTAAGCGTACGACAATCAGATATACATCATGTCAGTGTGACATGTCCGAATTAAATATGATGTAATGCAAGGGTCAAGGGTCAATGGTCTAAGGTTACTGTTTGTCAAACAATGATCTCATTTCATATAAATAACCGTAAATGTGCGAATAAAGTCCCCTCACGTGACAACCTTTAATAGTTATAGAATATTATGGGATGTAGCCAACAACACCGTTATTAGGAAGATAAACGCATTGCTTCGTTGTTTGTGGCCCGTCTGTTACCATAACAACCAATAGTTCTATGATATCAGTATAAAATTAATTAGGAAACCGTTGTGGATGAAATTAACAGTAAGCTTACACCTGTCACTATGACGATCATAAGTGTTACGATGTGTGCATTCAGTACTAATTAGTACTGTGTACACTGCAGGGCGTGGCGAGGGAGGGAGTGGGGAGGGACTCATCGGACATGCACGGAAGGTGGGCTAAAATGGTGTTTTGTATCGAATTTTGGTAGCTGTGTTAAGTTTAGAGTCACATGATTGACTTTGATATCTCCTAATAAGGAGTAACATTGAACGGGTGCCCCCCCCCCGGTCAGTATGTGGGACTATCAGGTATCACATAACCATCGACAGTGGACAAGAACATGACAACTGATAAATGTTGATTACGTCATGCACATTAAATTGGGATGAAGTTATCCAGGGGAAGTTACGTCGGTGGAATTATAATTTGACAAATTGCCCACAGGAACACAAATCAGACCCAGTACAGGAATACGAATCAGACCCAGTACACATGCATTATGTGAGTGACGGCGAGCTTCGAATTCCATAGTAACCGGTGTCATGAAATAGGGTGGGAAGTGAAGCTCTGAGATTCATTACGTGTAAAAACTAAAGCTATGTTGAGATTTTCATTCGTAAATGTAATAAATTTGGCTAGACCCAGTAGGTGTTGATTTTATGGATGCAAATATCTAGGCGGACATTCAATGTTTATAGATGACGTGTACGCACACTTCATATTTTTAAAGTCCAGGAGCGGAGATTGTCCTACGTGTAGGTCGTGAAACAAATATTGTTATGGGAGTGGCCTTCGATGTGGTTTGTTAAAATGGTTGTCGGGTGATTAAGAACCTGTTGGGACCGTGGGAAAATCAAATATGGAGGTGAAGTAGTGAGCGAGTCAATCCCCTTCACCAAAACATTGCGCATGTTATCGATACGACCCCGAGATCAGTAAAGTCACTTCGATTGCATTATTGTGGTGATTACTGCGACCAGAACCACAACACGCTGGAATTTACAACCTTGCAGTATACAAAACTATGATAACTCCCTTTCTCACGAACTAAAAAAGTTTCAATATAAATTTCGCACGGAGTCAACAACTATTTGTTTATTATTTTGAAATCAATCACAAGTTCTGACTTCAGTGTTCTTTTCTGAAAAGAGTGGTGTTAACTTTCGCAAGAGCTGTCACATAAACAGTGATCGGGTGGACGTGACAGTAAAGCCACGCGTTAAATTCGCGCCAAATATTTTCATAGGATTGTTGAAAAGAAAATATGTGTTTATTTTGAATTCCCATATCGCACAGGCAGTTTGGCGATGTTTAGGCTAGTCGAGAAGTTTGGCACCCCGGCGAGAAGTAACATTCACGCGTGGGAAACTTCTCGAGCTCTGCAGCGTACCGATCTCATTTACTGTTAATTCGCCAGCCATGAGCCTCGACCAGGGTGGCACGTGTGTTGAGACGGACATTGACGTGTGTAAATTACTGACGGCAAAGTGCCGTGCACGCGAATCCACTCTAGTACAAACAACCCGAAACGTGATACCGGCTTTCCCACGCAACTTGATACATTGTATCACATTTTTGCACAGCATGACAGGCCCATTTAGGAATGATTTGTACACAGTGTAGTAGTACCCGTTTATAGGACTAAGTTTGAACATGGAAGTATAACCCATACTTCCATGGTTTGAAGTACCCTACAATTTACTGTATTTAGGACAAGCAAAAGTTTACAATTTGATGTAAATTGCAAGTTCCGACGGCTTCCAACATCATCGGAATGTGCTGCGATCTTGCACGTCCAAAAAGTTGAATTGTAGCAATGATAAGGATAATCCACGGTGTTAGCTTGTAAAGCCGAGACATGAGTTTGTTTTTAACAACCGGAGGTCTGTATGTCTCTCCGATTCGTTTCAGAATGGTTGCTATCTACTGTCATCCGCCAAATACAATACATCATTTCAATTGTTTGTCCTGTAAACAATAGATAGACGCAAGGACAATGGCTTTTGATTGTAATCGTTTCGGACGACTGCCATTGTTTTCTCGCCGGATCGATGCTAAATTTTGTCGTGCGGCACTTCAATCTACGACCTCGCTCACAGTAAGCGTGTGATGAAAGGACAACCTTCCAACCCATTCACAACAGGTGTGCCAGGAATCCAACGTTTCAACATGTAATCACCCCTCAAAAAGCGATTTGAACAGGAAATTGTATACGAGTTGGGTCATGTTCACTTTCCCCCTACAAAGTAAGCTTATGGCGTTAAGTCTGTGTGTGGTTTCACCGGACAACTATTTATGTTCAAAATGAAGAGAGTTGGAACTTGAAAACAATAAAAAGCATACGTGTACATAATGAGCGTGAAAATGAAAAGATTGCTAAAGTTACACAGTTATATATTACGCACACGACACGTCGCGTGTTATAGCCAATATCGACACTTTAGCGCAAATTTATGAAAAAAGGGAATCAAATATGCCCAAAACTGCGTGACGGGACATACATGTGAGCAGTTTATGTACAATTGACAAGTTTCAGTTGGACAGTTCTCGACGTTGAATACATTTGACTTTAAACCTCAGACCACTACAGAGAGATTTAACAGTGCTATCCTTCATCGAATCATTCAGACCACGTTGACACCCAGACTACGATTCAAGGTTCGACTTCGCCATATTTTCATTTTTTCAGAAGTTGTGGTGAAATTTTTTTAAACGTACAAAATGCTTGCATGTACAACAGCGTGGGTTAGTTGCTCGTATTCGGAGGTTATCGGTTTCGTCCGGGGCAACAGTCATAACAGAAGACAAACACGCGTACGTATCACGCCAACGAATTGTATATTAGTCTTAAGTCAATAGAAACAAGACCAGACCTGCATTCTAGCTCTGCCTGGAGTCACAAGATTGCTAATCAATCGTGTTAATTGCTTATAAAATCTACCCTGTCGATCTTCGGGAGTTTTGTCCTGGGGGTGCTACTCCTAGTACATCAATCACCCTGACTATCCCAACTACACAGAGCAGGGACCCGCGATCTTATTGCGCTGTTCTCATGGGCTTCTTAATAGGTGCACTTTTAAAATACCACGTCTTTTACATCGTCCTGTCTTTCGTAAACCACCAAGTGAAAATTGAAGCTCCAAATTTAACAAAACGCGAGTAAATATAATACAAATTGTAAGCAATCACTAATAGTGCAGTTTGCGTTCTATTCATTTGAGTGCAGCCCCTCGTAATCTGAACGGTTGCCAAACAAATGACACGGTGCCGCAATTGCTTTAACGGTCATTTCAGCAACTAAATCATCGATATACTGTAAAATATTAGAGTTCTTGTACCGACTTGAGTTTGGTTTAGGGCAGATAGGTCGCAAGTCACAAGATTTTATATAAAGTGGGAAGTATCACGTGTGAGACCTTCGAAGGGACCACCAGCAAGCTGACGTCGTACTTTGCCACGCGCCTAGTAGAATACGACCTCATTCAACAATCGATCATATGACCTGATTCCATAAAAGTCAATTTAACCGAAATATGTAGTAAAGACGTGCCTTCATTGCTAGACTATGTCTTTATCGTTATTGTTATTGTGCGAACTAACTTTTTTCCATGGTAATGATGAGATCAGGACTACATATTATTCACTCCAATCACGTGATTTACATACATAGATCCCGGACCCCATAAATGTGGGAATATAAACATGCGCGACTATTTGTCAAAATTGAAATATTCAACTGACGAGAAACAATATGCAAATACTCACGATATAAATTTGGAGGTTTGCCAAGGGCTCCCGGTTTCTGGCGCCTTGACGGCGTTGACGTTGCGTAAAATAGTAGTATTTTTACACATCGTAGAAGTATGACACGTTCGTACGTGTGTTGTACGCGCCCTAAGTTAAGTTCAATCATAACTGGTATACTATACGAAGTAAAATATATACAATACAATGTCATTTTAGACCAGAAATGTATGAATCCATAAACTAGTTTCCGTTCTGCCATCTCAGATAGGCGTGTAGGGATATCAGATTTTGTTAGATTTTGTATAGGGGCAAAAAGAACATGACGGAGAACTCGCTAGAAAATATGGCACCAAATGATGTCCACTATATCAAAATACATTTCTGTACATATTGTGGTGTTTTCTCCAATCACTGTCTCAACAAAACTGGTCAGAGTTTATCATCCGTTGCCTTTGCTCCAGTGCCGTTGGTATCAATAAACACAGTTTAGAGTATTAATTCGGGGTGTAAGTATCTGTGGCCCTGGAGTATGGCCTGACAGATAACAACTAAATTTATCAAGTCACGGTGTACAACTCAAGCCGACTATCTCTCGATTTTATCTGGAGACACGCGTGGACTACATGGGAAAAATCAACAAAGTGCTGATATCACTTAAGTTCTTTCAACCTCAATGCGATAATAAAAAGAAAAATTGCCTTCGTTGTCGACTTTAACGACTTCGGTTATCACAAACTGTCTTACCGTAAAATTTAAATTTCACAGTGAAGAGAGACTTCCTTTATTTGATTTGGCTGTACATGAATATTTAAACCAATATCAAAGCAGTCCGACGATAACTAATTGCGAGGGACGATTACATAGTTCGGTGTGTGGGTATTATTTCTCCTTGTCCTGCTTGCAGACGGAGTAAGTTACGAATCGATTCTGAAAATAACACCCCTTTCATTTCCCGACTCAAATCCCGACTTACTCCGTCTGCAAGCAGTTAGGATTAGTTTGCCCTGTGTGGTTGGATTTTAACCGACCAAACCCAGGCATACTCTGCGACGATGTGCGGCGATGTACGGTCCGGGTATACGGTCGGCGATGTACGGTCCGGGTATACGGTCGGTGATGTCGCGATCGTACAAAAAATGTGACGGGGACCCTGGGGCTTGCAGTGTTCGATCAACCGTTAAAATAATGTAACATTTACATTTTCATCACTAAACTTGGGTTTACTGAGATTTTACTTACGCCTTTATCCACTATCATCATCGGTTACTATGGTAACCAAAGGACGCGACAATGCCTGAATGGTGTCATAAATTCCATGACTTTTATATGGAAAGTTATTCGTTTCAAACAACATTACGTGACATTTCGATACAAATTCTCCTTGTTTGTTCTCCCGAGTTATTTGTTTCAATATAAATACATGTATGTTCAAGTTTCTAGTAGTTGTTAAAAGATCTTCGCCAACGAGCTTATCTTACACTCAAATAAAATAATGACATATTAATGGACGAATATAAAATGTGGGTAGCGGCCAGTAAAAAGTACACCGTTGAAATGTTCAAAGTAGTTAGGAGCTAAGTCAAAAGAAATACACTTCTCTCTATGGTCTCCAAAAAGATGAAAACATGAAACTCAAATTGAACTTTGGTGATGTTAGTCCAGGGACTTGGATATCTGACTCGACACAGTACTGACATGATTGAGTGTATTTCTGGTGAAGGACATTTTCAAGACAGATAGCCAAGTCTCTGGACCATCGTGGTATGTACAGTGGAAAGGTAGCCTGTCAACGTTAAAGGCCCAGTTCAGATAGCCAAGTCCCTGGACTATCGTGGTATGTACAGTGGAAAGGTAGCCTGTCAACGTTAAAGGCCCAGTTCAGATAGCCAAGTCCCTGGACTATCGTGGTATGTACAGTGGAAAGGTAGCCTGTCAACGTTAAAGGCCCAGTTCAGATAGCCAAGTCCCTGGACTATCGTGGTATGTACAGTGGAAAGGTAGCCTGTCAACGTTAAAGGCCCAGTTCAGATAGCCAAGTCCCTGGACTATCGTGGTATGTACAGTGGAAAGGTAGCCTGTCAACGTTAAAGGCCCAGTTCAGATAGCCAAGTCCCTGGACTATCGTGGTATGTACAGTGGAAAGGTAGCCTGTCAACGTTAAAGGCCCAGTTCAGATAGCCAAGTCCCTGGACTATCGTGGTATGTACAGTGGAAAGGTAGCCTGTCAACGTTAAAGGCCCAGTTCAGATAGCCAAGTCCCTGGACTATCGTGGTATGTACAGTGGAAAGGTAGCCTGTCAACGTTAAAGGCCCAGTTCAGATAGCCAAGTCCCTGGACTATCGTGGTATGTACAGTGGAAAGGTAGCCTGTCAACGTTAAAGGCCCAGTTCAGATAGCCAAGTCCCTGGACTATCGTGGTATGTACAGTGGAAAGGTAGCCTGTCAACGTTAAAGGCCCAGTTCAGATAGCCAAGTCCCTGGACTATCGTGGTATGTACAGTGGAAAGGTAGCCTGTCAACGTTAAAGGCCCAGTTCAGATAGCCAAGTCCCTGGACTATCGTGGTATGTACAGTGGAAAGGTAGCCTGTCAACGTTAAAGGCCCAGTTCAGATAGCCAAGTCCCTGGACTATCGTGGTATGTACAGTGGAAAGGTAGCCTGTCAACGTTAAAGGCCCAGTTCAGATAGCCAAGTCTCTGGACTATCGTGGTATGGACTGTGGAAAGGTAGTCTGTGAACGTTAAAGGCCCAGTTCAGATAGCCAAGTCTCTGGACTATCGTGGTATGTACAGTGGAAAGGTAGCCTGTCAAAGTTAAAAGCCCAGTTCAGATAATGATTGGAATCTAAATCAGTGTGGACAACAGTGGTCTGATCACGACAGAGCAATCAATCAATCAATCAATCAATATATCAAGATCGATAGAATTTCTTTACTATGCTAGCTTAAACGAAGATAGCCTAGAATCTCGTCATGTTGGAATGTTGGCTTGGCCTTTCTCATACGGCAAGCACCAAACATACCCATGTGATTGGATTCTAGCTTACATCGAGGAACAACCGCCTGTATTTCAACGACATTATGGGAAATTGGGAAAATGTTCATGTTCACACATATTTGCCAAGGTTGTCATGAAGATATATGGAGAGATTTAAGGTTGTATGATGGAGATATAAGGAGAGATTTATACCTCCATGTTTATATTTAAGAAGTGATTTATTTGGACTAAGGTATACACACAAGAACAGTGACGTCGACATCGTAACAAGGCAATATCATCATCACTTTACGTTTTAATGATACATTCAATATTTGGTCGGCAATTTTCTGTATCAAAGGCTAAACATTCCTTCTTAGAAACACACGGTTACCAAGACATTGAAATGTTTACATAGCAATGCATGAACTAGTGTCGTAGCTTCTCAAACAAATATAATTATGAGGTGTGAGTGTCGGAATCTGATGAAAGAGTAATGTCTGGCAATTTATTTCCTTTTTTCCTTTGTCTTAAGCCGGGAATACATATATTCGCGTGGTATAATATTGACTTTTGGTATTATCCATTGTTAAGGTGTTAAAATAATGTTACTTAGTCAAGTTCACAAACCGATAATGTTATTAACATAAGAAGTGTCAACGCCATAAACGCGACCAGACACCTTGCACAATAAACAACGCGTGTTGCCTTTTTTCATTAACAAATTAGTGTGAATGGTACCACCGCCTAACAGAGCGGGTTCAAACATCGACTTTACAGAAGGTGTCAATTTTTACGATTGTCGCTTGTTTGCTGTAGTTCCCTAATAACTATGACGTGTTACATCGCCAAAATCTTCTTTGTTTATTTTACGAGAATTTGAAGGCATTCACACTTCTGGTTTGTGGCAACTTGGCGTTAGATTACAGTCACAGGATGTTCACAACGTCATCGTGGGTGGATGGCATCACTGCATTGTTTCAAGTTTCGAAACTAAAGCAAAACAACGTGCTATTATGTCAATTGTTAACAATCACAATAAGAAAGGCCAGTAAAGATGCATATCGAAGCTAAATTTATAGTATTTTAGCTACATATGAAAATGTGCCAAGAGTATTCTACTAATACTGCTTTCTTAACCAAAATTTAGTTAAATAGAGTGATTCAATTTTACATAACTTAAACAGACATTTAGAGAACTTAAATTATAAATCCTTTCGTGTAGGGTCTATACTGACATGATTTACAGAACTTAAGCCGACATCTACATATTAAACGTGTACATGTACATTAAATGATTACTGTCATAAATATCACCATTTATAACTATCGTAGTATTATACATGTAAGCTTACTAAAATAATCAACCCAAATATGCCATCGGATAGGCTATTTTAGAAGCCATTTAAACATCGTACAAAGTACGGAACTTGGTAGGGATGCAGACGATGTAGTAAGTGCATATAGATCATGGATGTAATAAATACATACATACATACATACATACATACATACATACATACATACATACATACATACATACATACATACATACATACATACATACATACATACATACATACATACATACATACATACATACACAGATAAAGACGAGCTCGACGTTGTCTGATGCAAAACCAATATATTATACATCTTTGAGGTCATCATCGTGTGCCGGGAAATATACTAATTGTATTTTTAAACTTTTGTTTCTAAACAGGTAAAGTAATTTAGTACTCTAAGACTTGGTGGATAGAAAATAGCTTAGAAAGTTCATTAAAGGTACATTAATTGCTTTGTAGACAAAGACTTGCTCGATCGCTAGTTGTAAATACATGTTATAGGCTTGCAACTCTACATATCATATGATATATGATACACATGAAGAAAAACGTAAATCGTCAATTTTATTGATAAAGGGTCCTATCGTAACACCTGGTGGTGACGACGTTTGGAAAATCGCCAAAATGTGATGACTTTTTGGAGCCGCTCAATAAATTACCAACAATGGGGGCTTCAAGTATCACGCGCTTTTCTGACAGAGAAGACTCGTCGAGAACGGATTAGCCGTCAGTTGAGTTCATTGGCTTCACAGCCCAGAATATTCGCCACCTGTCTCGTTAACCATCAATTCTACTCAGAAGTCGATATTATTAAAGGGTATGTCTCGAGTTTGTCTTCTCTTTTGTGGAATCTGCGAACGAATTTAACGAGAAACACGTGCCAGCGGACAATCACTTCCAAACTTGTGAAGAATTGTGTGCGGGAAGGTCGCATCTCCCTATTGTTCGGAGTTTTTTTAACGTTCAGTTCGGTACGACTCTTTGTCTACCTATGAGGACACCGTGTCTCCATGCATTACGGACCGTATGCACGTCTTTTCAGTGACATGTGCCCCGTTACTAGAAGTACACCTCTGTACGTTGCCGATAATTCATCACGGTGCCTAGAAAACCCCGAGGCAGTGGCAGCTATTTCGTTACCAATGTAACCTGGTGGAAAAACTGGCCCTGGTAGGGGACAGTACGGGCTATTCATATGTGAATAATGAACAATGTTTCTACGATGACGAATGTCTTTTTTTAAATATTAAATTGAAGATGACTCATTAGAATATCAGCTAATTCATTTGGTATCGTCATTGATACAAATTCCTCGCGATAGTTCATTGTTATTCATGAAGTGTTTCTGAAGTAAAATGCTACGTAATGGGCCATGACGCAGAACCAAAGCGATTTTTACCTTACCTATGACGTCATCGCGTCATGGACAATAGATCGGTGAACTTTTTGAGTGCGTCATTTTAGTGCAGAAATACGGCATTGATCCGATTGTTGATTTTGTTGTTGTTGTTGTTGTTGTTGGTAGTGGTGGTGGTGGTGGTGGTGGTGGTGGTGGTGGTGGTGGTGGTAGGGGTGGTGGTGATGATGGGGATGATGATGACGTGAACATTAAGCGATTATTGCATAACCAGAACGTAAGGGTTGTCAATAAAGGTTTGTCTTTACTGGCAAACTAGACACTCCCGATCTGCCAGACAACTGAAATCCCGATTTTTGATGAATACTTCAACTACCCCTATCCAAATCAAAGACTCCATTGAATACTGTCCTTATGGCCTTCGAAATCACAAACCTATAGATTGTCCGCAGGTTATAACATGTCGAAAAAATATATTGCAGTTAGAACGAACTGCGCTCAGCAGACATAATTGTTGCCTCTAGAATTGTTATAAGGTTCAGATCAGATTGGGATTAAAATTTAGGTTTGAAAAACCCAGTCGTCTGACAGCTCCTGAAAAAGGTTGATCCTTACATGACATGTAGTCCACTGATATCATAGTGAGAAACTAAACGAATGGCGATTTTGAATTTTGATTTCCCCATCTATGATGCAAATTGAAAACCCTCATTCACATGGATTCCAGGCTATGAGAACCTCGGATCGAAACCCTGGCCTTTAAAACGTAACAAGCTGCACGTTTCTTGTTGTTTTATCTTATCTTGTGTACGGTTCTGATCTTGCACTTTAAACCCGATTAATTCTCTGTAAATGGCCGTAGATAATCAAGTTGGTCACGGTATATCTGTGATAAAGATAAACTATAGACCCCGGCGTGCGGGTGAGGGATAAACCAACGGGGGGCGGGGGGTGTTAAAAAGGTGACAGCCAAACGTCTGAAATATAGTCTAGTCAGTAACTACCATCCAGGCGGTCGCAACACATCGATGTTTCCAACTACTTGTAAATTTTTGAATGGGATAAGGGTTGTGATATTTGTTTGTATTGAAATGCATCTTATTTTCAGGCCTATTTCATCCAAGAAATTTACACGCACTCTTGATTTTCGATCAATTTCAACGAGTCGTCAGTGTTAATATGCTTTGTCGTTCAACATTTGTGAGAAGACTATCGAATATCGTTATAGGGAGAAATGATCGACAATTTTTTTTTACTGTTCCGTTAACTCAGATGGGTGAGATGGTTAGTGAAAAACGTACACGATGAGTGATGACGTACTCTTGTATAAACTAAAAAACGAAAGCTTACACGATGAGTGATGATGGACTCTGTATAAACAAATTCACTTTCAAATTTCTGTTCGTTTTGAAAGTTTAGACGGGACCAAACTTCCACACCTTAGATTAGGTTTCGCAATACTTTGAACCAATAGACATGACGACACAGGAAGTGACGAAAGATAAGCATTAAGGTTGGTGGCAGACAAAAAAAAATCCGTTCCCTAGACATATACACTTTCCGCTTCCCTTGTCAACTTCGGAGTAAATGGCACGTACAAAGTCTTATTATCTGAGTTGATTTTCTGATCTCCGGCTATCTCAGTTCTTAGTGAAGTGTAAAGAGACTATACAAAAATTATAAACTTCAGTGGAGAGGGGTGTCTGGATACCACTCAAGGGGGAGGGTGGATCATGTGCATGGAAAAGTATGGATATGACAACCTGGTCTGCGCATGCGCCACAAAACTGTCTCGAACCATAGTTACTCCGGTATCGTAATTAATATTCTAGCTTGCTTCTAATTAGAACTACACATTAATCGTTTACTGATCTGGACAAAAATGAATATTAATTATTTCATTATATATTTGTATTAAAAATCGCTGTCATGATTTTGCCGCCATTTGTGGCTGAAAAAAAAGCTTTGTACCGATATACTATGTATGTAAGGCTATTCAGAGTTTGTGAGTACATTTCACACGCCCTTTTAAATCCGTCGTGTCAACCGGTATTAGGGAGGGGTACGACTTGAGGTGTGTTCGTTAAACCACCAATAAGCAGCTCAGTTCTATCGTGAGCCGAAAGCCACACCCGTGGTAAAGTTTCCCTCGTGATGTCACAGCTAGAGGAAACTTGTCCAGCCATTGTCTATAACTACTGTCATAATTGGGGAAATCTTCTACTGTCGTGTTGTGACTTGCCTTGATAAAGAACAATAGGGCAAATCCTCACCTGTGTCAATGCAATAGTATCGACCACTTTTAGTACTGGAAGAGTGCCAAGTACTACGAAACCAGACAACACTACTTCTCTTGTTTGTACCCCTATTGTACCTGCTGTGCATTGTTTTTTCCCCTGATTGCAAAACTGCGATAGAGTGCTAAAT
This sequence comes from Glandiceps talaboti, assembly GCF_964340395.1. Classification (NCBI taxonomy): domain Eukaryota; kingdom Metazoa; phylum Hemichordata; class Enteropneusta; family Spengelidae; genus Glandiceps; species Glandiceps talaboti. The sequence continues at coordinate 1,037,766 of NC_135569.1, forward strand.
ATCAAAGCCAGATAACTGCAAACGTATTTTTCTTAATCTTGCGATATGACATTTGTGAATATAAAAAACGCGTCTTAACTATGTGTTGGAATTTGAAATGACACAGATGTCAATCGGAAGACAGAAACGCTTCACACGTGCCGAAATGACTCCCTTATGTGTTCATTGTTTGAACATTTATGTCTTCGTGAGAAAAGCTCTAGGGAAACGATTTGCCGGAGTCTCCCAACATGTTTCGACAGGTAACTTTGGCAAAGGAGGGAGTCTTGCAAACACACTTATGTCGCTATTGAAAAGCAAAGTGCCACATCCCAAGACAAATTCGAACCGAAAGTTTACTTTAAAATCTCGACAGTGCGTAGGGGTAGCACAGCGAAATTTAGCACAGATTTACGCCTACTCAATCTAACAGCTGAGCCGGAAATTTTTTATCCTATTGGGCAAATTTCGTTTATTTAGCCATCTGAAGTTGGAAAAGTTTGGATATCATAATTCCGTACCTTCGCCTTTATTGGGTGGGAAAGACAAGGGGTGGAGAGAGATTCTATTATTTACATATTATTTGCATAACTAATTATCTGAGCCCATTGTGATAATGGACATTCCAGTACTGAAGTGACGTTACAGGTTCGGAGTGCGAGTATTGGAACAAATATCTGCATCCACGAGTCTAGTTTCTGTGGACAAGAGCTAAACATGAAAGTGGACTTGTTGGGGCAGGCTTTGCGGTTCATAATTTGGTCAACTTTTCCGAATTCTTTTGGCGGGAAGCTCATACTTATGCACACATGCAACACATTACACTCACAGGTTCTGAAACAGGGACTTAGGACAGACTGGGATGGAGATAAAATGTCAAGACAACAAGATGTATGGTTTCAATTTTAAATAAAGTTGCTTTAATTTCTTTAAAAGAAAACTGGCAAATGTTTCTAGAAGAACATCATTTGCAGCAGAAGTAAAGTATTTGAAGAAGACTTACAAAAAAGTTGCATCAAACAGGTGATGCTGTAAACAGGTGATGCTGTAAGCTTCAAAGTAATAAAGAATCAAGCAAGTTATAGTAAACAGTTTCAGTAAACTTCGCTTATTTTAAGTAATTGTTTGTGTATTTGACAAAGTCGCACCTTTCGAAATCTCAAAAAAATATATAATCTCGCATTTATAATAAAATATATTCTCCAATCAAAAATGGAAGACTGTACAAATGTTTCATATATACAACGTAAATTTCAGTTTGTTCTGTAGTAGTCCACAGGTGTAAAAATTGGTTCTTCTACCACGGTCTCCAGACGGATTCTGACTCCTGTGCGGACTGGAGACTAACGTGGTGAGATGGACTCACATTTGTTGTTGAAACTGATTGCATTTGTACAGAGGATTTGAGAGTGTTCGTGGAAATTTTGCTTGGAGAGCTGAGAGGTACACACGAAACTGTGGTCGGTGCAGTAGATCCGATTGTAGGACTTGTTGCAGGTAAAGATTGCATTGTGTGAGTAGCGGTTGCTGCGATGGGTGACGTCAAGACTGGACTAGCTAGACTCGATGTGGTGCTGTTGGGGCTTCCCAGGGATGATACGGGGCTGAGAGTCGGTGTACCGTGAGCATACACAGGTATGAAATGACTAGGAAATTGTCCGCCAGATAAGGCTTGAGGTGACAGTAAAACAGCAACTTCTCCATTGGGAAGTGTTCCCGGAACAACGGGAAACACTCTAGCGATGTTGGCAGTAGCTACGGGAGTTGATGATATTTCCACCTTTGGCGCTGTTTGAGGTCCGCCGAGCTGTGACGGTAGCGATGTAGGTGTGACTTGCAGTTGGACGGATGGTGTTGCGGCAACTGCTGCAGGTGTCATGGCGGGTCCCTGGGATGGTGTAATTGCGGTCTGAGCGGCAAGTGGCGAAGTGTGTGGTACTTGCTGTGGTGGTGGTGGTGGTGGGGTGAATGTCTGGCTCATATTCTGACAACAGTTGGCTAAATGTCCAAGGAGACGGGAGCGCGAGTCAGTGTCAACGCCTTCCAAGTTTGTCAAGTAACGCTGAACTTCACCGAAACATTCGTTAAATCCAGCCCTGTACTTGCTAAGTACGGAGGGGTCGAGAGTCAAGGCAGCTGGAAAAAACAAAAAGAAAATCTGGTAAGAATCTTAAAGTATCAAATTTCATGGAAATTACACAGAAAACCAGAAAAGCAACGAAGTTTAAAAAACTTTTTTTTTTCATTGAAGAAGATACTTACCACTCATTTGTTGCCTTTGGACATTTCTAAGGTATTTGACTGTCATTTCCAAAATATCAGCTTTTTCTAACTTTGAGTGACGGGAGCTCTGTAAAAATAGAAGAGTGAAGAATCATGAGTACAACTGTCCAGTGTATGTATGACCGTGAGAACTTTGAAAGTTGAAAGACTATAGTCTCGGGTAGGTTTCAAGCATAGTAAAGGAACGCGTTCACACTCCACAGGTTTCAATAGAGACACCGATAGTGTACGTGCTGTATCGGAATGCGAGTCCAGCGGGGACTTGGGTATCGATCGCTCTTTACAGAAATCAGAATTAGGAAAAAAAATACTTACGTCTTTTTTCATGGCATCCAAGATCAATGTCTTCAACTGAGACAGACTTTCGTTGATTCTCGCCCTTCTCCTCTTCTCCATGATAGGTTTTGAGGACTGTTGAGAAGAAAAAAGTGGAACTCAATTAGTCAACCTGTTACACGTAAGTGACACGAAAATCTGTTGCATGTATAAAAATGCTGACAATTTTCAAAATAGAAATAATTACATAGATATGGTTAGACTGTACTTACTTTGCGAGTTTCGCTAGATTTTGTGACTGGTTTGTCGGCAGGCATGTTGAATTGTAAAAATTGCGATACACTCCAAAGGTATGTATAGGTATGGACTGAAGGTTCTAAGCGACTACTTCCTTCATGAACGTCAGTGACTTGACTGTGGGAAAGACGGTGGTATGTTTTGTATTTATATGCTTTTTCGCATGCGAATGGCTCGTGTGAAATTTTTTGGCAATATGTTCCCACACCACATTCTTATACAGATGACCAATCAGCGACCAGAAGTAGATTCATTCTCAAGAGGCGTGTGGCGAGGTCTCGCGACCAGTTTGCGTTGATTGGCTAGCGATAATAGGCGCTATTATTATACCGTAATCTGATTGGACGACAGCTTGGTAACTGTCAATCAGGCGTGTGTAATTACTATTGACAGTTGACATCTGTTGGCATGCGAGACGTTAAGTGTCAAGCTATTATCTTTAGGAAGCACGTGCCACTTCTTTTGTTGTCGTGCTGTGCTGAGCGTGGTCGCTGTGTGGGAAAACTCCGCCCACAGCACTCGCGAGAAGGCACACTGTAAACAGGTATTTCATATGTAAACAACCCCGTTCGATAACACACTCAAGCCAAAGACCAAATATATTATTGTATAGAATTGCGAGTCTCCGACTAGTCGTCCCAGCATTCCAACGGACGGCGATTTGCCAGCCTCGTTTTCCGATTCTTGAATCCGATGTGTTAAGGAATGTACAAGGGCCCGGATTGATGCCATAAAAAAAATTTAAAGCGCGTGGCAGAGGGACCCCTTGCCTAGTAGAAGTATTTACTTTAAATCTGAAATCCGCCTCCCCTCACGATAGCAATCGGTGTATCGTTCATGGGAAAATCTATCAGAGCTTATCTCCGGTTATCAGCAAGAGCAGAGGTTACAGTCCTAGAGACTGCCACTTTGGACCTGTCAAAATTCTGTCACTTGTCTTAAAACTTCTAATATTTTGTAACAAGAGCTGCTGTTAAAAACCCGCTTCTGACTATAAATTTTTTGTGTGGCGCTTGAGGCACGCTCCCCGATCCAAGTGCTTCCGCGTTTTAGCATGGTATGCCAATGTATAATGCATGATAGTTGGTCTCTCTACTCTCCGTTTGTTCTGTGCGGAATTTTCTCACGGGTCCGATTTTCCTCCGTGGCAGTATCGGAATGCGATCAAACTCGACACAAGTATTCTTTTATAAACACTGAAACAAAAACCGTTGTAAAAATCAACAGCTGGCCTCACGTCGCGAAAGCTTCGTCAGATTTCGTCTATTCGGTATGGGGTTACCGCCGATGTTCAGTTGTCCAGCTTCGATTATTTATTATGGACTATGGATTAAGTCTCGCTCGTCGATTTTGATCATAACTCGTACCCGGTCAAAAAGTCGAGATGCATCCTTATTTCCAGTGACAACTACAGGAAATAGTCACTCTTATTCCAGACATACTCTCCCTTTACAATGTATTAATTCACCAACTTGACTTTTTCGAAAGTCGTTCTTATTTCCAACCGCCCACGAACAGCCCAAGAACGCCAACGTTGGCACGCCGTGCAATGGAATTTACACTTTCCCATATCTAACGTATGACGTAAACGCCGATATAGAAATCGTTGGACGTCACCAAAGTAAAAGGAGGAACTATTTCGATGGCTCCAATTATGTATTTTATCCTCTTCAATCTTTGGGGGGGGGTCAGGTAGTTTAAATCTAGTCGCGACACGCAGGTGGGTTGAACACGGTGTCAACGTTGCAAGACACAGGTGAGTTTCGCGACATGGTATCAAAGTCCGAACTTTCCGAAAAATAGTTCCTCAGAAGACAAGCCTTCCTACTTGTAAGTTTGTAACTAAAATATTTTTTGCAAAATGTGCACATGCACACTCAGTACGTAAAACCCACACTTTTACCGTAAATGACAACGCATTTTGGGGATGTTACGATATTGCGCATAACGTGATTCGAATTGCGCAACGCGTTTCCTAGTCTTGCTGCTAGACGTTCGGGCTTTCTTTCGATGCTATAACTATAAGCGAACGAAGTTCGCATGTGAGGGCCTGCCCGAACAGTCGAGCCTTGCGACGTTTAAATGTTGAAACCTGTGTTGTTCAATACAAATGATCTGGCATTGCATAATTGTAATAGTAATCACCAACCAGTCATGATTACAGTTTTGTATAATTACTGACGTGACGTAATTAATAACAATTGAGATGACGTAATGTATACATTTTGTATTATATATCGTCTGGGTTCCACTACTCATAATAATAATCATAATAATAACCATACCACTTCGCCTGATATTCTGTATTTTTGTTTCCGAGTGGAAACACCACAGCCCTGTCGTGTCTGCTTTATTGAAGTCTTTCTTTAAACAGTCATGGGAATAAATGTAGAGGAGTGTAGTCAGTCAGACACGACGTCCGCTACAACAGTATTATATTTTAACCATAGCCAATGATAATTATGAAAATTGCCACCAACGAAATAGCCAGATGAAACGTTTACAGTATCCGATTACCGAACAGGTTTTTTTGGCAACATCAGCGTGGGAACTTTCTTATGCGTCAAACGTCGGATTAAAAATATCCGTCGATTTGTGTAATTGCGCTCAAAGTTACTTCAACCTGTACTGTACGAGCAACGTAGGTGCTTGAGTCATTACCCGTGTTTCAGTCGCAAGGGGGCAGACTTGCCGAACTTTACTACCATCGGGAGCACTGTCGCCATGACGATTACAATGCCTACCTGTCATCGACGCTTAGACCACGTGACACGCGCAGATTGTCAATAGCGCACTTGTGGGCCTTTTAAAACAAAACACGAATAAATAATTATTTTTTTGGAATATTTTCCAGTCGTCCTTTTTTTGACAGGAAGGTTGGGGAGGGGCAGTTTCGGATCGAGGGACCTTTAAATTTTAAAGTTCCACCACTCTGCGTGGCCTTGTTGGTTAAGAATTGTAACGTGCCGTTTGCCCGTGTGAAGGTATTTTCTTCGTCTATAGGTATGTGAACTAGTGAAAGAACGCTGAGTTTGTATGCGTGGGAACGTATCGCACAAATCCTTTATTTTGGATATTTGGTGGCCGTAGTAGCGTCTATCGCGATGTCAACAATGAAAGTTCTGATACCCCTATTGTATACGAGGTACGTTCCCACGGTGGCCAACAATGCTCGTTCATTCATATGTTAATGAAACCAAACTGGCGCGAAGCATTCGTGAGTGGGTATGTCAATGGATTGACTAATCATTTCGCGATTGTTTCATAGGCAACTATTATATACGTTTCCCCCCATAGCTGTTTGCTATCCGACGAACAAAACCTTACACTGCAATGTCACGTGGGCACACGTGCCGCTGTCTCCATAAGATTCTCGATGCAATAGTCTGCTATACTTTCTCAGCGAATGCCATTAGTCGTGGCGAATTCCGATACAGACGGAGGGGCAAGGGAATTTTCTTTTTTTTCTTGGCAACTTCGCCGTGTAATGTAAATTGCCGTGAGGTTGTGTCATGTAGTTGGTAGAAGCAGTATAGTAGATGTAAACACAGACCGTGGGACCGGACGTACCGATCCAAACACCTGCCTCCTGAAGGAAACAATACAGTGTCCCGATTATGTTAAGTCGCTCGCTAATTTTTGCTACATGCAACCAATGATAATGGGCCACTTTTCTTTACCCGTATTGTCCATCATTGAATTTTCCCACCGTTATTCAGTCTCTTGTAACCGACACTGGATGCGGTCTTTTTTTCGGGGTTCTTGTTTGGCTTCATGCAAATCAGCGAAACTCAAATCTCGCCTGGGAACTTTTTAAGTATTTACGATTTAAAAATCTTAATCCTTCCGCGATCGATACGTTTTCTTTTACGCCTGCAATCTCATCGATATTTCAGCACATCCTATGGCAATTATACGGAGGATCGATCATCGCATACCGACACGGTAATTTATTTTACGGCTCACGCGTGGACACCAAGAACATACCCACAAGCGATACGAAACAGCTGATTCAGGCACGTGCCTTGCCAACCAATCAACCACATAAGTTTGAGAATTCTGTTACTTCTCTTAGTGCGCTTTATATGATACACAACAAAATCTTCCCCTTTTTGGCCGTGTGAAAATTATAACCGCCAGAAACAATTAAAAAACAAGTCTATATTTATTCCTAGTAATGAAACGTGAACTGTCTCGTCTCTTGTGTGTCACTCTATACAAAAAAGGGAGTCTGTTTCACCCGGAGGGCACGCCCTTTCATATTGTTGTTAATGAAAAACTTCCGATTGACGCTATGCCCGAATCACCGCTGTAATTTACAGCCTGTATGCGCTCTATAGGACGCTCATATTATGTGACAATTCTAGAGATGTAAAAAGAGATATTTCGTTTTGATACATCGATAACCGGAGTCTGGGGTTGCAGATTTGTTTTCCGCTAAATTTCATTGTAAGTGAATTTATCACAGGATTATATATTTCACACTTCGTCTTTCGTGACATCGTTGTCGCCGAATTTGATGATGATGATGATGATGATGATGATGATGATGATGATGATGATGATGATGATGATGATGATGATGATGATGATGATGGTGATGGTGGTGGTGGTGGTGGTGGTGGTGGTGGTGATGGTGATGATGATGATGATGATGATGATGATGATGGTGGTGGTGGTGGTGGTGGTGGTGATGGTGATGATGGTGGTGGTGGTGGTGGTGGTGGTGGTGGTGGTGATGATGATGGTGATGATGATGATGGTGATGGTGGTGGTGGTGGTGGTGGTGGTGATGATGATGATGATGATGATGATGATGATGATGATGGTGGTGGTGGTGGTGGTGGTGGTGGTGGTGGTGATGATGATGATGATGATGGTGATGATGATGATGATGATGATGATGATGATGATGATGATGATGATGATAATGATGATGATGGTGATGATGATGGTGATACCCACCACAATCATCATCACCACCACCACTATCATCACCACCACCACCACCACCACCACCACGACCACCGCCGTGATCAAGACATCGTCGATACATCCCATCCCTATTTTCGTCACCGTACACACCAGAACCATATTCCAGGTCAAAACATCTTTGCTAATAAATCTTGCCAACTCCTCTGTTCATCATTAACGTCCCTTTATCGTCTCCGTACTCTCTACCGCCTGTCTCCGCCATCCATCTCCCGATTCACAACAATTTATTACATCGCGTACATGACGCGCCGGACTTCCGACTTCCGATCCGCGACTTATTACTAATGCCCAACGTGTAAACGAATTAGAACTAATGTTGTCAGTCATCACTCGAGTGGTCAGAAACGATACCGTTATAGCGCCTTAATTCCCTCAAAACAAACGAACTGACAGATGAGCAACATCTGATCCAGCAAAATACTACCGCGTATTCATTAATGACATTGCAATTCCCTGCACGTATGAAAGGCCTACACATAACAAACATCAAAATATACCACGATTTGCCTTGAAATTATTAACTTATCGTATCCATGCCACCGGTCTGTTTTGTTTAGGATTGACTGTTTTAGATCTCAAAATGATTAATTATCGAAGTTCAGATTGCGAGTCAAGAGATTCAGTCACCATAGAAACAGTGGGAATAGCAAACAGACTAGCCTCGTTTTGGAGTACATGGTCTCTGATAACTGACAGGCACAAGTACAGTACGCATGACAGTTAGACAGACCGAAACCGCGATATATTCGAATATCATAGAACAGTTTATACACTATGTTGGTAAATATATTTCTATTCTATACTACATGTAAAGAGTTTATATTTGGTAAACTAGATAAAGAAAAAAATGCATATTTGTCTTAACAGATTGTCTGTTTTGATTTGTCGTTGTCTAACTGATAGTCACGTTGAAATCTTACCGGAGTTGAGTTCCTACAAATCCAAAATCAGTGGCCGCTATAAATTACTATAGATCAAACGTGTTTACAATTTTCAGGGATTTTTATTATTTTTTTGACGGGGGGGGGGGGGGGTAATTTCTTTTTAATATGATAAACACGGATGAAGAAATCAAGCAAGGCAGTGGAAATTTGGGAAAAATGACAGACACCTCCTTTACGGCTTTGTGTGTCCTCACAAACAACCAAATTTGGTGTTCTGCGTTACAGTGTATACAATTTTTGGGCTGTCAGAAATTATTTGGCGCGGAAATAGAATTCTTTGTAGTTAGACAGATGGTTGGCGATGGAAACTTGAAGAAATTTTAAGTTGTCAATGTTTATATGATATTGTACCGTTTATATTATATATATGACATTTTTGTACACTGTCGGCAGAAATTTTATTGGCGCGAAATATAATTCTGAATAATTAGACAGATGGCCGGATGAAGGAATACATAAACATGGGAAATTTATTAAAATGCTTAGGTCACAAATAATGCTATGTTTTTGTTGACGCGTGGCTGGGGCGTTTCCTAAGCACCTGCGCTGGGGCTCCTCAGCGAGCTTCCGTTTTCTTGTTGTAACCGCACCATTAAAGATAGGCAGAGGTCATGACCTTTTGTATTGCTCCATCACCGATGCGGTTGTCATGCGTGACGTATATCATGTATATGGGAGAAACTGATTCTCACCGAGAATCGATGGTTCTTCACAACAACACTCTTTTACATTCAAAATCATGACGGAAATGTCGTTTGTTCGTAAAGCATTTGATAAATTAGGCAGAAGCTGATAGAAAAAATTTAAAAAACACTGGCGACACCGATGAAAAATCAAGGGCATTTTTGGAATCTTGGTTGGTATTCACTTATTTGGTCACATCACTTCGCTACAAGAACAAGAAAAATTGTGTGTAATGTACCAGTCTGTCCCTGCGAAACGGAAATTTTGCACATAAAATTTCCTTGGTGAAGAGAGCCAAACAAAGTCGCGTGACACCCCGCCCAAATTACCCCAAGAAAATGAAAAGTTAACGTGTTTTTTTTAGACTTCGTTAAAATTCACAACGGCTCCGTTAATCAACCGAGACGTTGACAATTTTCAGTGTCTTTCAAATTATTCCAAAGTTTGTTTAATTAATCCATCGGACGCTAAAACGTTGCTAGAAATCCGGGGATTTTTTGTCATGATGTTGACTTCCGGCGAGAGGGGAGGAGCAACTGCATGCCAAGTAGACGGCTATCATACCTTGAGTGTTCGTTCGAAAAGGGTATTTTTATTGTCGTCTGCTTTCATGTTACTTAAATTAAAACTGGATTTTTGTGTCTGAGGTCTTTAAAGACACAATCCGAGTTTTCGTCCACGAATATAGTTGTTATAATTATAGTTGTCTTTCATATTGGGCGGGATTCTAAAACATTGTAACAAATTTATGACCATGTCAGAAAATATCACACTTTAGGCTGAGATCATTAGTGTGGTTCCTATGACTCGTCAAAGTGGATCTCTGCAAATATGGCTATCCTAGCGGTGAGATCAATAGTTCAGTGTAAGATAAAAACTAAATTCTTTTAGTTTGGGGGTTGGGAGATTTGGATCTGTATTGTACCCCTAAATACAAATATTTCTTAACGAATGTCGTCAACTCGAGAAATGGAAGAATTTTCACTAATAGTAAATGCATGGTACTAAAATACATTTAGAGAACGAGGCTTTGTATTCATATATTACTATATATTACTAGAAACTGAAGGAAATTGGTCGTGCTGTCTGAAACAACAACTATCAATTTTGTTCAATTAAGTTAGAAGGGGTAGGTGGGGGTGGGGGGAGGGGGGTCTTACATCTAACTAAAGGAAATGTAGTTGTTGTTTATCCTTCATCATACATTGAACTACATGTATTGATCTCACCCCTTACAGTACATGGTATCGATACAGTGACAATGTGCAAGAAATTTGTTTGTTCTATAGGAAATTGAATTCACTTTAGGACCCCTTCATCTCAACCTAACCTCCCTGCTGAAATAATGTAGGCTTCAGATAGATGTAAACGACATGTATCCGAAGGAATGCATGTAACAATATGCATAGTACCAATAATGGAAAACAGAGGGCGGGATTGTTTTTATCCATTTTTCATGCATCTATATTTCTCGGTCATTTGGCAAACCATCGGGTTATCCCCGTACTGTAATACCGTTTTTTGAATGCCTCAATATTTCGTCGATTCAAGCTAAATTCACACTCAAATGACCCTTATTTACAGTCTATGGAGATACTTCCATGGTATTTACACACTTCAAGGACACGGAGACTTGTTTTAATAAAGAGTGTGCATATCATTTTAAATCTTTTGTGTTACATTGTTCAAGAAAACATACTAGTATTCTCAATTAAAAATTAAAAAAAATCCAGTGTGACGATAAATTTTAGAAATAGTCGTCAAAATTTTATCAAAATTAGGTTATTGTAGAATCCAATATGGCCGCTGAACGCCAAGTTCACTTGTAAAAATGTCGTTCATGAATCCATGTCGCAAATTTATGCTCAGAAAGTTTTGTTCGTAGTTACTCCAGAGGTAGGTGTCGTAGCATGGGACACAAGGCGGGCATCTGTGCACCGGACGTCTGATGCTCTTTGAATATGAAATTCCAAATTCTAAATCAAACTTTATTTCAATCTTTGACAAGATGGCATATGAAACACATAAACATCGGTGAAAGTGAAGACGATTTTCAACGTGATATTTTAGTAAGTTATACAACTTAGCTTTAATTTAACCTATCATTTCATTTCTGTTCATGTCAAGTTTCCCGCCAACAAATTTGAAAGAAATTCTTGATTTTCGAACTATTTGAGTTTTATATTAGTGTTAGTCTGGAATATTGAAATTAATCGTTATTTTTAATCAATGTCAAAATGCTGACTGGACTATCTTAGCGCAAGATACTGCACAAAGATTTCGGCATTCGTGTTTGGATGTCACGTGATTCTTTAGTCGAACGGCACAAATTAGTTTTGATATTCCATAATTCTTCAGCTGAGATTTATTTTTGGAGTTTAATGCCACGTGACTATTTAGTAAAACGAATAAGGCCCGTGCAACAAACAAAAACAATGAAAGAGTAAAACTCCACTCATGCGAGTAAATTCTTGAATGCGTCTCAACGACTTTACTTTCCCTTTTGCCGTCTGAATACTATGAAACTATTTCGATTCCATGAGTTCCGATAACGAAGTCAACCATAGAAAGGATTACGTCATTAGCAGTCATTGTAGACAATATAAGAGCGATAGAAGAGAAACTTGTCAACAATATACCACTCTGGACCACTAATTAAGGACGAGTAATATGCCAATCGTCTTTGTTTGCATTTAACGTTTTAGAAAAGTCCTGAAAAGAACCAGTCTTTTTTACCATCACGCGAGACTAACTTTTCAGTGGAATAAAGACCATCGTATACAATTCACTTACCAATGCTAATATATCATTGTCTTATGGTTGTAGTTTTAACGTGCACGCCGGCATTAAAAGCTAGTCTGAGTTACTGCTTTTGAAACGAGGATGAAAATGGCGACGGGAGGTACCAAACGAACAAATGAAAAGTCCGGTATTTCATTTCACAAATTAGCACTACGTATCAACTCTAAACTTGTGACTGTTTTGTGGTAATTAGTTGTGGTCTAGTCATTAAAAACTACAAGAGATTCCCCAAACGAATAAAACATATACACCTTACGTCAATTCGCCGTTTTCTTGCAAAATTAACATTTGACATAATGTAACGATGAATTAGATATTTAAACATTGAGTTCCCACCAAAATGTTTTATCAAGTGTTAACTTTTTAAGAAAACTTTCGAAATTAATTTTGGAACATGATTTTATTATCAACCATATTGAGGCTGGGTCTGATGTAGTAGTTAGTTATTTTGAAATAAATATATTTGAAACTTCTGAAAACTTACTTTTTTTTAAAAAATGTAAATTTTCAGTCTTGTTGTCAAAAATAGGACACCTGTAAAGTTTAAATCTTACGCAATATTTGATGGACTTGCCAATTCATAACAAAGTCATTTTAATCGTGCACAGAGTCGTAACCATTGACAATGTTTAAATCGTCAGGTTGGCGTTGAAAATGTTCCTGGTGTGGGAGGATATGGTATCGTACAGTTTTTGTAATCATGGTCTTAGTACAATGACTTCTTTTACTGCTCGTCAGCAAAATTTCAAGGTTCGGCATGTGTTATTTATTAGTCTGAGCACTGACTGGATTTTAATTTGAGTTCGAAATTATTAGTGCAAGTTTCTTTCCATAAAGAAGGCAAAAATCAAACGCGGCCGGCGACAGGTTTTACTCGACTCGTGGGAAGATGATATCTTCCATTGTTCGCCTTTGTTGTAAGACTGACTTAAGAGATGATACGAGAACAATGCAATAACGGTTTTATTCACTTGGTGAAACAATAGGGTTAATGCTTTTGATGACTTGCCTCGTTCACGAACGACATTGAAAGAATGTCATTGATATTGCATCGGAATGCGTTCGAAATGCGAACAGGTTGGAACAGAAGTAAGTTTATTTTTCTTTCAGGGGCATATAAAAAATCGCCCACTAAGGTGCCACGAGCACCTGGTTGGGAATTACCTAGACTCAACGATATGACAAGAAAGGCCCTTGTCTGCAAACAATTTGTTCAGATCGGACAAAGAATCGAACCGTGGGAATTATAGAAATTCTTTTGTCATATTTGTCTTTGAAGTCTTTGAGTAATACCTGTGCCTTCAGTATGTGTTGGTATGTTACCTACACCTATATGTAGGTGTCTAATGCCCCTCCCCATTCCTGTAGCCAATAGTTGTTGTTTTTTACAAAATTTTCTATCAAGATCGACGTCATTAACTAGCTATTAAAGAATTTTATAGTGGATTTTCTCTTTAAATTCTCACAGTGAGTAGGTGAGTTGGGTGCACTTTCTCACAGATCAAAAATCGCGACGTGCAGTCTAAGAGTTCCTTATTGTTTGTGTCACGTAGCTCGAGTGAAAAGAAAGTATGTTTTAATGTTTTCCTAAGTCATGAAATTAAACCTGTGTACTAGTTGTGAATCTAGTTCCCGTTACGAGTTTACTTCTGTGTAGCTCCTCAAGTTCTGCATGCACCCAATGTCTACGTGCTAATATCTTCCCTCCCCTTTATTTCGACATCCCGCTCATTCTTTCCTTTCCACCTATTCTCGTACACACACAAGCACATACACACAGCCAACAGTCTCGCCCACTTGTTCTATCTATCTATCTATCTATCTATCTATCTATCTATCTATCTATCTATCTATCTATCTATCTATCTATCTATCTATCTATCTATCTATCTATCTATCTATCTATCTATCTATCTATCTATCTATCTATCTATCTGTCTATCTATCTATCTATCGATCTACCTACCTACCTACCTACCTACCTACCTACCTACCTACCGATCTATTTACCTATCTATCTAGCTAGCTATCTAGCTAGCCATCTAGCTATCTACCTACCTACCTACCTACCTACCGATCTATCTATCTATCTATCTATCTATCTATCTATCTATCTATCTATCTATCTATCTATCTATCTATCTATCTACCTATCTATCTAGATATATATCTAGCTATCTGTCTGTCTATCTGTTTCTCATACTTTTTTTTCGCAAATGACATTTAAACAAACACTAGTAACATCTTACTGTCATCTCAATGCATCATTGATTGATTGATAGTCCCAGAAACACACACAATGGGACCAGTAAACTACCGTCGTTCGTATCCCGACCATCAACAGTGGGACCAGTAAACTACCGTCGTTCGTATCCCGACCATCAACAGTGGGACCAGTAAACTACCGTCGTTCGTATCCCGATCATCAACAGTGGGACCAGTAAACTACCGTCGTTCGTATCCCGATCATCAACAGTGGGACCAGTAAACTACCGTCGTTCGTATCCCGACCATCAACAGTTATTTCTCTTTCTGTTGCGGCTTTCGAATCACCCTAACATTTTTACAACTGTCATTGTCCGTGTAGTTGTCAACGAGATGTTACTTTTATTTTTTTTCCAATTTAAATGTCAAATGCCTTTGTAAGCACAATTATGGTGCCGAATACCAAGCCTATTTGACATGTACAGGCGAAAAGTCCCGGCAAAAAAACACACTCAAATGCAAACCCGACTGAGCGACTAGAAAAGTTTTAGTGTTCCAATTACCGCCTTCTTAGGCCAGGTTAGACTAACATATAAAAAAAATCAAATTAATTCGGATTTGATCACTTTTCGACCACAAGTACACCTAACAATGAGCAAATATACCAAATCACAACAATGAAAATTTTTAATTTAGGAGACGAATAAATATGGTTAAAATGTTATATCATATAACAAATTAAACAGTTGCTTATACATCGTAAAGTCTGATGAACATTCAATAAAAAGTAAGGAATTATTTGTCTTCAGTGCAACCCTTTCTTATAATTTTAGTTACATTTTTGTCTTTATTGTGTAGTTTTCAAACACCCATTCGTGAATTTATTTCTTCCCGAACAAATCGCAGGGGGTTCTCATACAGAAAAGTTTCCCACGCGACCGGTGTCACTCGAAGAAGTACCATGTGATCAAATATCGTGTGGTGTCTGTCACACTTGTTGCTTAATTTGCATATCTATCATTTCTAGTCATAGACCCAGGGATTGTGATCAAATACGAAAAAGTACAGAAGACATTTGCTAGCTTAAAATTATATACAATGTTTATCTCCTCCCTCCGTCGCCACTCCCTCCTCCATCTCTTCTCCCTATGTCTCCCTGTCTCTCCCACTCACTCACTCGCTCACTCACTCACTCACTCTATCTCTTGTTGATCACAACGTCTAAACAACAACTATCAGAAAGTCGAAATAAGTGACGATCATGACGACAGTAAAGGGCCTTGAAAGATTGTTTCATCATTGTTTTTATTAAATTGACGTCTCAACTTACTGCAGCCATAAAAACTGTTTTTACTCAGACATTTATGTACTCGTGGGTACGTACGTTGAGAGTTCGAGACATCCTCTGATGTTGTGATGTTGAGTATTTACGGAATTTCCTTTGAGGCTTTGAAGTTTCTCGTGGAAAGCTGAAATAGGGGAGTGTTGTGACCTGTTATTCGCTCCATTTTCACAATTTGGGGGTATTTATGGCACAAGAGCATTATATTAAAACTGAAACAATACCGGTAGCACAAAATACGAGAAATCGATCTTAAGGTTGTTGTTAAAAATATTTAGGAGACGCAATAACGAAAGTGAAGATAAGGGATACCGACTACCAGAGGTCTTTTGTCAGTTGTCTTCACTCTCGATTATTAGTTTATTCGATTAGGTACTAAAGTCGACGATTCGGAATCACAAAGTCACTTTATCCTCCATAAGGGGTATGCGGCTTTTTTGAGAGATCATTAGAAACACAGGGGACAAAAAACTATTGCGCTGTTTATCTAACGTGAAGCGAAGTGATGTGAGAAGAGCGGTGATATTGAATATATACATTCATTGTGGTTAACAAGTCGACGTAGTTTTGGCATTATATATATTAGGTTAGTTGAAATAAGCAACGCTCATTAAGCTCGACTATTTCTGTTCACCGTTCAAAAAGTAAACCATTGTGTTGGTCTAGAATCAATGTTCCGACGCTCATAGTCTTTCTCTTGCTCAACATCGTGGAAGTAATGTTAGCCGCGGGGGCCTAAGACTGCGCATGTCAGTTAACCCCCCCCCCTCCATCAATGGCAAAACAACGATCATTCTTTACGAAATCCGCGAGTTTGTATCACTGAATACTATTTAGTTCAGTCAATCTCAAAACAGTTAGAAGATTAGGTAACTTCTGAGCTGGAGTTAACAATCAAGTGTGTTTGTACTTGCACGGTTTAATTAACTAGTAATCGTCAGTCTCCATGATAGTTGATACTCCAACTATTCTTTTTTTCCCTTGAATAAAAAAATCCATCAATCAATCCTTAGACCCAAAGCCACCAAAGCCGAAATCCTTTAACCCCCTCTATTACCCCCCCCCCCCCTCGCGCCATTACCAGAATGTTTGTCTGTATAAGTGTAATGTACTTTGATGTCATGGAAGCACAGAGATTATCTCTCATACGTTTTGATAGAGACAGTAAAACCACTACACGTCTGTGGGCTAATGCCATGGCAACCGTAGACTGCCTCTGTGGTTTCTTTAATAAAAACATTTAAAGTGAAAGTGTTAATATATTTTAGCTGACATCATCGGTGCGACTAAAATGGCAATGTCTCGGTGCGTGGGAAGCACATTTCATGGGTTGTGTTTTCACACTGGCAAATGCGGTGACTGGAATATGTAGCCGTGCCGTCGTACAAAGGCATTGATATAGGCTTACGTATGGTCGATAGTTCTCAACGCATACCAATGCAAAATATGTGATTCGTGTAAGCACTTTGCTATCACCTGTTGCATCGGCATTGAACGCCCGTGTGATGGTATTTAGCAGTGTTAGGCAGGCATTGATTTCGTCGTGCTTCCCCATAGAAATGCATAGCCTGTGGGTCGTGGGAAAGCACGCCGTCCAAACTATGCAGCATTTGAATTTGAATCAAATCTGACTGAAAGGAAGTATGCGCAATGCGAAGGTAGTGTCGTGTTGTCATCTAATTCCAAGTGGTGACGTCATCAGCAACTCGGGTTTGAACGCGAACACGTCGAACGCTCAAAACTGTCGAACTGGTCGATGGGGCTTTCTCTAGAACTGTCCATGATATGATGCTGTAAACTGTGTGTGTGGAAGTAGTATGGGATGCCCTCTTGCATGGCTTTGCGAAGATAATATTTCTACATCGCGTATTATGATGTGAAAGGACGATGAAAAATGCATCAAATTCGCCTGTAGCTTTAAACCATAGGTAAACCATTTCGTGTCTGTGGGGAAAACTGACCTTTAACCCCTCTATTAGTAGATTACAGTGAAATAAATGACATACTTGTACATTTATAAAAAAAGGTAAACCTACAAATTTACCTCGGATTATCAGGCCACAAAATGTTTTTCGTATAAATTTTGACACGTCAATTTGTTCGCGACTGAAATAACATACATAATCTTTCCTGTCGAAATTATCACAAAAGTTCTTGTTTGTCTTACATGTCTGTCTGAAAAAAATACACTTTTCCTGTAAATTTTGACGAATATTAAATTCTTGACTGTAGTAACAAACTAATATTTCCCGCCTCACAAACGTTCTTGATTGACGATAATCTTTGCACATTTTAATTTCTTTCTTTGTAATAATGGTAAAATGAATTTATTTTTCATTATATAGTTTAGCCGTTCTCCATCTTTCTGTGAAGCAATCAGTAGTTTTGACGTGCTATATAAAACAATCTAACGAGACAATACGAGATCGACCGAATATTTAACGACACAAAGTCAGAATTTTGCCTCACATTTCTTGTCATTCAATTGGCAAGTCTGTCTGCCATTCTGTGAAATTGTAGCTACACGTATTATAGAATTCGAACTCACTGATTTCACTTGAACTTGTCAGCTTCGTAATTTTAAATTATTAAATGTTTCATTTGACTATCTAGGGTTAGTTTGACGGCTGTAAACCGTCAGAATATCCATGTTTTTAGAAGGGGGCATCGTTATTTACTGTGGAGACGAAGGAGGGGCATCATTATTTACTCTGGGGACCAGGGAGGGGCATTATTATTTACTCTGGGGTTCACTATAACGATTAAGACCACTTTCTTCGTGAGAATGGGGTATAGATTTGTTATACTGCATAATTTATGTAAAAGTATGTATATAATATCAAGACATCATTAGTATTGATAAAATTTCTTTTTTCAGGATAAAACTCATTTAGTGTCATAACGCACAGTTCTTTTTTTTAAACTCATAGGCATAGCTGGCAACTGTAGGAAATCGAAGTGAATTTAGTTTTTATTCAGAACAGTTTCAAATTGGTTGAACACTGTTTTTAAATATTGATCTGCACAAATGAACCTCAGTGAAAGTTTGAATTAACCATCTTTAAGTTTGATAAAGTATTACTAAGACGGGTTCATCTTGGACTAGTTTCGCACCTTAGTAAACAGTCAAGTGAATTCATCATAAACGTACTTTGAAGAAATTTTAGAACACTTTTTCTAAAATAAACTTATAGAATATTTGTAACGTGCATGAAAAAATATCGATAACAGGGTTGCGGTTGCGATATTTTTGTCAGATCGCCGTCTTTGAAAAAAATGAGCCCAATTCCGAATCTAAAGACTAACATTCAAATTTAAAAGTGGCGTGAATTTCGTTACTTTATTCCCATAGGACTATAGGTTGATACCGTACACCGACCTCGCTGTAACATCTACGCTACCCTGCAAAATACTCGTCGAGTTTCCTTTTTTTCAATTTTATTTTCGGTTTATGTCCTTCTTACATTGTGTGTACGTTCTTATAGGGAAGCCTATGGGAGTCCCAGAGATCCGTTACGAGCGTGTGTTTGTAGAAATAATGTCTGTAAAGAAATGGGTCCATCCAAAAGCAATGACGACAATTAAAACACATGTCGTACATAGCCACATAATAGAATACTTGTCTTTGCCGAATCTAAATTTCCCAACTGTCCTTCAGTGGGCGGAAATCTCACACTAGCTTGTATTGGAATGTTTAGAGGCCTCCCCGTTCCCACGATGTAATGATAACGATATATGTATTCGAGGACGACCCACAAGTCACCAAGCACCTGGCGACTTAGGAGATGTTTTCCGGTCGCCACAACAGACGCTCATCTTGAGCTCTAGGCTAGATTTTTCTCACATTCTAGCAGTTTTTGTTTGGCGTATTATTATAAGGTTTCACGTGTGGGTGGTATAAGTGGCATATCTCTTTGTATAAATAGCTTTATGATGAATCGAGGGTCGCCTACAATATTTCTTTCGTTTCATTTTACGGATGATTTCAATTGATATTACGAACCTCGCACTTGCTCGGTATTTAAACAAACAATAGAAACATGAAAAGGCGAGTCGTAAAAAGTCGTCTGCAGCCGCTCTTTTATTGCTGTAAACCAGCTCCCCCCCCCCCATCCTCACCCCTATAATTGCATCAATGCATGTACATACGGTAACTGTACCGCACCGTAGTGTGGGAACATTCATCTTAAGAAAAAAGAGTTAATTAAGTCGTTAATTACCAACTTTCTATTCTTTTTGTGTATCACTCCTTGCTCGTTCGGCCAAACGGTCATACGAACGTCCCGTGAGAAACACAGGAACAGATTAAGATTATAGACCGTATGGTCGGGTACGCTTAGACGTGGGAACGTGGCAGCGATGGCCGAGTAAGCTTAGACGTGGGAACGTGGCAGAGACGGACATCGACACAAAACAAGACCTCGATTGCGGATCGCTTTCACTGTTGAACCTCATCAATCGAACGTTTGTATTTTTGTCTTAGAAAGTCGCTTAAAATTGTCGTATAGGGCACTTGCATCCGAGCATGACAGTCGTGGGAAGAAGATAATTCTCGTAATCCATCTATTCATCTAGAGAGGAAGATGAAGAGCAATAATTGTCTTGTCTCTGTTTGTAAAAGATCTTTAAAGATAAACAAATAGATAAATAAACAAAGACGGAATGATGAATGGAGTGTGTAGCCATGAACAGTCTTGACAAATGACTGTTGGATTGTTCAACCACGATTTGTGCCATATACAAGCGAACGAGAAACGCTTACTTACAATTCAAACCACGCGGCGTTGCTGGTTTGTTTCCAGTGTTGTCCAGATGAGGGCTCCCTGCAAACAATTTAAAGCGCAGATTTGTTGAGTGTGTATTCCGACAAAACTGTACTACAAATATATCAATGAACCCAAATAAGTGATGTCTTGTGCCACAGTGGGTGGGGTAGGGAAGGGATGCCCCCCCCCCCCCCCCCAAGGAGAGATACCACGTCTCTATACTTTCAAATGCGGATGAGAGATGTGAAAGGCGTATTTTCGTACTTGTGTGATTGTTATGGGTTGTTGCAGATTGTTTACAAAAACAGACGAGACAATTTTTACGTTATCATAGAAGCGGTGGAAAATTGTTACATAGCTTCCTCTTTCAAGCTAGAGGAAGGGTGGAAGTGGGAGAAAAGGAAAGAAAGAGAGACGGGGAGACAGAGAGAGTCAGACAGCCAGACTAAGACACACAGAGAATTGCGGCTTGTACGAATTGGTTTGATATATTATATTTTCATTCATTTTCATATAATTGATAATTTTGAGATGGCGCCATTGTTGCTGTATTGTACTCTTATTGTAAGGTGTTGCGTCATAATATTGTGTTATTATTTTATTGGTGTGATTTGTCTTGTCACAAGTTGAAAATAAAATGAAAGTACGACCGACCACCTGTTGATTTATATCTATGAATGACTCGACACTTGTCTCAATGTCTCCATGATGTACCCATACTCTGATAACGCCATCGCATTTTTGGTCGTCGACCACATGAATGAAAAGCTCAGAGTGAAAATGTGCAGACAGTGAGGTTTCGTGTTGAATAACGAATCGGATGCTGATAATGAAAGCTGAATGAGAATCAGATACTGAAAATTGTGCTATTAATGACGTAATACACTCATTTGAGCAATTCCGTGAATTGTACATGCATCACGAGGAAATTGTGACGTCATAAACTCGCTGAAATTTATATAAGATTTTTTCTCGTATTTCTTTGTCTTATTGCTTTAAATTAAAGACTGTAGATGATGTAACAGACAAGCGCAATGAATAAGGTTACATGAGCAGTGCCAAGAATCAAATAATAAAGAGGAAATCGTGACGTCATTAATTTGTTGATGCTCTCTAGACTGAGAAACTCGTCTTTCCAGCTTTTTTCTTTCTTTGCGTAAACTTCTTAGGGCTGTTGATGATGTAACACGCATACGCGACGAATAAACTTACACAGACAATTCCTAGAATCATACACAGTCTCAAAGAGAGCGATTAAGAAGCAACATGTTTATGTCGTCGCCATTTCCTCCATGAATATGTATCAAGTCTGTCATTAATTTGTTTCGGTTTTAAAATAAAAATGCTTTGAAGTAAGACATAAGTGCGATTTTTTCCCTCTTTTTTGCTCGATACCAGTGATTTTAAGTCTCATGTAGGATTGTTTGTGGTTGCTGAAACATTTGATGTTGTCATTTGAATAATTCATATAACCAAGGACAAAGAAGCAGCGACAGACATTCAAATCATCTTCACTTAGCTGATGTTTTCGTTGGGAAGCGTTTGTCAATATGTATGTAGTCGCCGTTCCTTTCTACCGCGGTATGGTGGTATGAGATTTGGTCTTGTTTGGTGGTATGAGATTTGGCCTTGTTTGGTGCTATGAGATTTGGCCTTGTTTGTTGGTCTCAGATTTGGTCTTGTTTGTTGGTCTCAGATTTGACTTTGAGAGTAACATTTTGGCAGCGCAAAAACATCTCGTCGATTGAAACAAACGATTAGTTTGTAAATATCTAAAAAAAAGTAAATGACAAAAAGTTGAAGAAGCCTAATAATACAAATAACTATACAGAAAACATCGCAAATTTTAAAAGTTGATCGCCAAATGTCTGTGGTTGTATCCCAGATCACCAACGAGTTTGATTGGCTGAGATTATTTGAAAGCATGGAAGTAGAACTTCCATGTTGAAAGTAATCATGGGAAAAGGTGTTATAACCAATAACACACCGAACACAAAAAAGTAATAGTCAACTGAAAAAAAATGTACATTGAAAAAGGTTTGATCTTCAAAAAATTTCAAAATTAACTTGAGGACGATTGGGTTGATTGTTTTAGTGTTTTCCATATCATATGCAACTTATAACTCCATTTGTGTCTAGTCACGGTGGATCGTGTCTATTCACTGTCAATGTGTTGTTCTGTCTAGACGATTACTGTTACTATAGAAACCAATTCTCTTGAAAATTTAAGGAAACATCATCAGACTTCAGAAAAATCTTATCAACACTGCTTCTTTTCACGTCAAAAATCTTAGCAACATTACCACATATATGAGCTACTCATATCTTATCAGAGTCATACCCACATCATATACACTGTAACAAAACAGCACATGTAACATTTGTACTTCCGAGTCAGTTAGTCCATTTATGTATTAGGGAACATATACATCGGATTCCATGGTTAGTCATACTAGTATACGAGGAGAAGACCATTGTGTAGAGTGTTGGTGAGATTTTGACAGGCCAAATGCTAAGACTTAGCAATGCTAGTAAGATGTCTGTTTAGCCAGAGAATAATACATAGCAACTATAATTTTTTTGTCAAAAGACTTGACTAATGTATTGTGGAAGGTGATCGTGAGCGCATTGTTGAAATAAGTTATACTATGTAAGCTGTCATTAAAATGTACCCTCTCCATTTCATAACCTATTAATTTACTAATTGCAATCTCATCTCCTCTTTAACACATTTTACGATTAAATATTGACGTGACTGCATATCTAATACATTTGACACGTTTTGAGCAACAAAGTGCTTTTGTATTTATTTTCTGAACCAATGAATATTAATGAGCGTTACACATTTTGAAATAATGAACCCTGCATATTCATTTGACATGATTGACATGACCCCTGGATTTTCGATATGGTGCCTGGATATTTGCATGCAGTGACTGACATGTGATATGGACTTATTTATTCTCAATCCCAAAACATTTAGAGACAACGCCACACCCGAATCAAATCCTAAATTCGTCCCCCAAATTTAATTAAACCCAGTTCAAGTTATCAAAAATTAGATAGGTAATTAAATTGTAAATCAATTGAAGTTTTACAGATAGTTTGAATTTTACCTTTAATTACAAGCAAAGTCAATTCGGTCAATTCATAGTCAAGTAATTAAATTATAAAATTAATTAAAGTGAATTACGTTTAAAAATGTTATCGGACGTGTTGTTTTTCTCAAGTAAGTTCTAATTGACGTTCGAATTTCCTCTCTGTTTGTGTGTATCAGTTTGGTTGTACGCTACGGAATGAGTGACTTTCCGACTTCAATATTTAGAGGAGGGTGGGGTGGTTATTTCAGTGTCGCAAAGGTAGATAATGGATAAACTCATAAAAGTGACGTGATACACTGTTGTCAAAGTGTTTCACATTCGTCAAAATAATATGGGCCGAGGTGTAAAATATTAAGTGCCTCAGCTAAAACGTTTGGCGCCAAACAGTATTCCAGATGTAGAGAAAGTTTTATTAAGCAAACTCAATATAAATGATTTTGCGATTTTTTTAGTTGCATAAATCATCGTGACTTTGCTGATATTCCGAGCAATTTAGTGCCATTCTGAGTTGTAACTTTAGTATCTTTGTGTTGTCCAACGAGTCAATAATAATGGTTGTCGTTTTCCAAGACAACACACGTGTCATCCAGACGTCTTCAATTATGATACCTTCCTAGACAACCAGTTGCATCAGGATGCATCACTTTTAAATTACCTGTCATCTTTTTCAAAAGAATGAACAAATTAGAGGGTTTGGGCACGCACATTTACAAAAAGTCACAACAATTACTAATGTAAATGTAACCCATTCCAACTCCAGAGAAAGCTATTTCAATTTCACGCATTTTAAGACCTTCACAATTAAAACAGATAATCCCATTAAATTATCATAATTTTATGCATGGCAATTTCACGCATTTTAATTGCGTAACAATAGAAACATGTCACCTCCCCATTGCACGTGGACGTTCTCTCACGCGATTTCAACCAGCTGACAGACATTCTTACGTGAATCACTCGCCATCATTCAACAAGATTGTTTCACTCACAATGTAATTGTTTAAACCTATTCTCCGTAAAAAACATCAATTCCACTCGAGTGATAATGACATAAGATCTTTTCCCGGGAAACCACAATCGTTGGTATTTAATATGACGTTAGACTAACTAAATTCCAATTTTCGTTGACGACCACGCCACGTGTCCATTAGTTTTCTTTGCTGATACAATTTTCAAATCCTTCCGTGTCCGAGTCAATTTTGACCTAAAATAACTATTATCGTTATGGACTATATGGTACACTTTTCACGAATTTGGACAATATAGTTATACTCACATTTTAATTTTAAAGGAGTTCTCCGTTTGTGTGTATGAGAGAGGGGGAGGGAGAGAGGGAGGAAGAGATTGAGGGAGGGCAGGGAGAGAGGGAGGAAGGAGAGAGAGAGAGCGAGAGGTAGAGAGAGAGAGAGAGAGAGAGAGAGAGAGAGAGAGAGAGAGAGAGAGAGAGCGAGAGGTAGGGAGAGAGAGAAGGGGAGGTGAAAGAGGGAAGATATGTAGAGCGACAGTTATATAGAGAGATGTATATAGAGAGAAGTGGGAAGAGGGTAGAGGAGAGAATTACAGAAAGTTATAAACGTGTGTAACAAACTGCCTACATGTATATATAGTTAGACATGTCGAAATACAAGCATTCCAAACTCAAGACACAACTCTGACCTCTGACCCAAGATGTTAACAAATATGCAAATATGCAAATATGCAAATATGCAACTAGACTTTCAAAACCAGGTTCTCACATTAGTGTTATCTTGTCAGTGTTGCCATATGAATTACATAGGATTATTCTTTTGTTCTAGGCCAAGTTTTTCTTTAGCTCTGCCAGACAACTATTTTTGACATCCAAAATTTAAGAGATTGATCTTTAAAAGTGGCAACCCGGAGTCTAAATAAAAGACAGAAAAGAAATCTCGCGTACTTTTGTTGAGAGAAAGAAAAAAGGAAAAAAAACGTTTTACACCGAAACGGTTCTTTCTACAGTGCTTTAAGATACATGGTGTTGTTCAACCCTATCAGGTTTCTACACCTGAATGGTAGCTGACAGTGTCGCACGAATGTCACATGCCTTTGATTATTTTCATAATTCATGTTTGTTGTAATAAGTATTGAAAAATTATACTCTTCCATTCATTTACTAGTTTTTAAGGAACAATTCCAATCAGACGTCATGTTATATTACAATAAAGTAGAGAATACGTTTCTTACATCTTGTCGATAACAATACAGACATTTCAAGCATTAATATCCATAGTCTCTGTGTCTGTCACACACTCGTCTGTCCGAGTCAGTGGAGCAGTGTTGTAAAAGAACTCTATCTCCCTGCAAACTAGGCGTCAAGTAAACATGCATCTTGTAGTAATACTAGTTAGCACCTTCCCGAGAACGTTGCAACGGGAGACAACATCGCAGCGGTGTCATTATCGCCCGTTTGTCATTTGCAAAACGACTGGATGTCAATAATTGTGACGAAGTATTCTGGTGCCATTCCTATGTATGTCTACTACACATAATGGCGTCATGGCTGTTGGCGATAACTTTGAATGATGGCATATTTTAACACGTGTCAAACATCCGGAACGATCCTTTCAACATTTGAGCTTGTCAATGATATGATGTTTTTTTACGTTCTGTAACCTTGACAGTTGTTAAGTACGACTCACAGAATACAAAACTTGTCATTTCATAGAAGATACAGCTAGCAGCTTGAACGAGGCATTGTCTAACCACAGATGTAATACTCAGTAATATACCCATGGTCCAACCATCCCAACACAATATTTTGAAAAGTAAATGGTATACAGAAAACTCATTTAGTATCATAACCATGTTGATTTGTTCCCCTAATTGAATATAAAAGCGCTCTGGGGTTGTTTTCTTTACCATCTTGGTATAGTTTCTGGGTGCACACGGATACGTATTTGGTTCCAATCTCAAATAAACGTTTTCAGCTGCTAAAATTTACAGAAAAGTGTGGTAAAATGATTTGTTCGAGGTCTTTGACGAAAAAAAACTGTTCCTAGTGGATAATGTATTCACATGG
The DNA here is from genome assembly GCF_964340395.1 of Glandiceps talaboti. Classification (NCBI taxonomy): domain Eukaryota; kingdom Metazoa; phylum Hemichordata; class Enteropneusta; family Spengelidae; genus Glandiceps; species Glandiceps talaboti. Next base: position 1,064,477 of record NC_135569.1, read on the forward strand.
GTATGTTCTCATACCCGGTAAGTTTGAAATCCTAAACTAAATACAAATAAATGAATATTGGTCTGGTATTTTAATCATCATTACGATAAAAAAAAATTCTCTCCCTGTTTAAAATCAAATGTCATGTTTCTCTTGTCCATTTAATTGACTGTTTCCAGACATGCGTGTGAATGCCATCAAAAGTCTATGGCGCGTCTGTAGTTTTCAGTTTGTCAGTTTTAAGGGGACATACGCCTGAAAGCCAGATAAAGAGTGGTTTCCGCAATGTATCCACCCCTTCCACTCTCATGACTTTATTTCTTAATTGAATTGAATTGATTTCAAAAAAGTAACCAGACTATGATAGAAACGCTGTTCGAAATTAATTTAAAAGTCAAACTCACTTCCTTGCTTTCTCCTGGGTAGACGCATCGGTTGCTTAGCAACAGGGGCATCCGAATACAATGCGGCTATAGAACGATGTCTCCCCCCATTTACGGGAAGAGCGTCTTAACTGATCCTGAAACCATTTCAAGTTGATACAATAAATTGCGTCAAAACAGAAAGAGAAAGGCCTTGTGTTAGATTAGGATTAAATTCTAATGACTATCACACATCTGCAAAACTTGACAATTTCATTTTAACATTGATTTCACGTTCGAATGAACGTATTTTGCAATCGGCTACAAATACTCGATGCCCAAAACCAAACTCCCATTGAATGGTCGGAGGTACAAGTAACTTCATCAATTCCTCTTATTTAATAGCACGCAATATATTAAGACGAGCACGTGGCACAAACTAAATCATACTAAATGAGACTTAAATTAGGGGCAACCATTGCCAGGTCAAAAGTCAACAAATAGTATTTTTAATTATCACATCTTAAACAAATTATGAAAGTCAGCTGGCAACACAACATTTGAAATATACAACAAATAATCCCCATTTAGACCACATTGTATTTACAATCCAAATTATTTTTTTCTCTCGGAATTTTAGCATAAAAATTGACAATTTCTGTCCAACATATACTTGTCTTCGAGAATCCGAAAAGAACGATACAACAAAACCAGTATATATGCTTCCCTGAATAATATCAAATTGTTCAGATCTTAACTATATCCAATAACATAATCAATATCAAGTTGTTCGATTCATTCGATGGAATTGAAGATGTTCTTCTAGTATTGTTAGTACTATTCATGACATAATGTAGGGTTCTCCGACTTTTTATCAATTAATTTATGTGAGTAGTGTAGAATATGGGATATCAGTGCCAACTCTGTGTCCATCTTTACTCAAACAACTTTTACTAGCTCTATGTGCATCAAAGATGACAGTCTCAAGTCAGGCTCAAGTAACTCTTAAAAGTCATGTCATTTTAGGTCATCTCAAGTCGTATTCAATTCCTTGACCAGTCAAGTCCAGATAGAGACATGAACGTTGAATAACCAAATCATTGCGTGATCAAGGTCCGTAGGTGACGGATCGAAAAGTCGCATTCGTTTTCCAAAGTAACTATATTGCACCGTCCCATATTCAAATATATTATTATTATTACTCTTGCCTGACTTGAGATTGTCTTGAGACTGTCAGTTTTGATGTACATAGCTAGTACAAGCAGACAAACGTACGTACTTCAGTAAAGACAGACACATGGCGACTAGGGTTGGAATTGATACACCATACTCTATACTATTACTACTCCATGTATATCTGGATACCAGATCTGTGTTCTACCAATGCATACAGGTATAGGTACCCCGGTTTGACTAAACCATCGAAAAAAATGTCGAATTATTTTTAATCATAAAGCGTGTATACCAGGTTTGGGTTCTGTCGACTACGATAGCAAGTGGTCATGTATGTTTTAGTACGTTTAATGCTATCATAGCAACAATAATAACAAAACAAACAAACAAAAATAAACAAACGTATACACTGTCTTACCCTCATAAGGAAAGTGTAAATGGCAGTCAGAGATGTAAAGAATGTGAAACTATAAAACAAGAACTGTATGCTATAGTTTGTGTATATATATGCTATAGTCTTTACACATCTTAATCATGTTATTCAGCGATAAGCGTTTTGAACAAAATAATCTATGTTTAGTAACATACACAGCAGCTGACGGTCCTTCACAACATTCTCCCAATACATTTATTGGAAGTGTTTGTACGCATCGCACAATAGCTCATCTCTTAATTGTTTTGGCATAGGGGCAAAACAAGGGGTCAACTTCATTAACGGATTTTGCCGGGAAATTAGCACGTGAACTTGTTCATTTCTATAGATTGTATAAACAATGGGGCGTTGATAAACATGGTGTGTTACCAAAATGAAAATACCAACGACACGTGCGAATCTGGCGCCACAAAGAGAGTGCGTCCCTTTAACCTATTCATTGGTACAGTTTCAATATATAAAACAATGCGATGAGAGGGAACGCGGATTAAGACGCCATGGTCTGTTTTAATCCGAACAAGTACGGTGAACGGTAAACCATAAACCCGAGAGAATACCAGTCTAAGCATAAACACATAAACATATGTAAATAAGATACTGTACCAGATCTCTGTTAGTAGAATCTCCTCTAATGAAATTACATTTTAGTAGGTGACCTGACAAAGTGTACACATGTTGTTGGACTTTGTCACGCTGTTATTCGTTTTGTTATTATTTGTACTTGTGATGATTGTAACCTTTAGTAATTTCGTCCCATATTATAACGTATTAAAGTGAAAAAAATATATATATACGCGCATTGAAACGGACGGGTTGCGTACGTTTTATAGTAAGTTGCAGAATTCTTCAAAAGTTTATTCTAGGCGTATATTTTTTTATGAGACCCTAACTGAGTGTATCTTGGATAACGAAATATCGTAGGCTCTGTGACGTAGACATAGATTTAAAACGAAAAAACTTTATGCAAAAGTGAGGCCACATCAGAGAAATCCTTGAAAACTATCAACACTAAAGCTGACGCGCTACAATAGAAGATAGCAAACCGAAAACATCATCGTCTTTTTGACAAAAAGCTTACTAACATTTCTACATTTTGTAATCTAAATTTAAGTGCAATTGTCACATTTTAACTTTTTTGGGTGCCAATCACCTAAAGATAGGTCACACAAAGACGATGTAGCAATGATGGTAAGATTTATGGCCTGTCAGCTCAGTCCTGAAATGTAGTAATATTGGTAGGATTGTTGTCACTTCAGATGATAAAATGTAGCAATTTTGGCAAGACTTATGGCCTGTCAGCTTGGTGGCTTTAATGTAGCAATATTGGTAGGATTGTTGTCACTTCAGATGATAAAATGTAGCAATTTTGGCAAGACTTATGGCCTGTCAGCTTGGTGGCTTTAATGTAGCAATATTGGTAGGATTGTTGTCACTTCAGATGATAAAATGTAACAATTTTGGTAAGATTTATGGCCTGTCAGCTCCGTGGTGAAATGTAGCAATATTGGTAGGATTATGTCAATTCAGACATAGCAATGTTAGTAAGACTTTTGTCAAGTCAGTTGATAAAATGTAGCAAAATGTTACGATTTTTATCGCACAAGACGACATTATGTTCCACATTAACTGGCTTCGATAGTATTTGTATTTATGAACCATACGAATCATACAGACTCAGTTTGGTGAACGTCTCGAAATCAATATAAACCTAACCCGAAATACTAAAGACACATGTAAATCTAACGCCACCAAGAAAATCAGTTCTCTTTCACAGTTATCGATGTGTTTTCACACCAAGCACCGATGAATATGATGTGATAGAACGCGGATTATAAACAGTACACCCCTATGTTGTCTTTTAATACTCACCAGTAAGATGATATGGAAGTAAATGTTGTTTTTGTAATTATTGTTAGGTACGTGTATTGAATCACATAGAATGTACCAGAAAGCAAAAGAGAAGCGAAATTTGTAGTTGTGCTGAATGTGTTTATGATTAAAATTTCCACACCGAGAGAGAGAGATATTTGATAACTTTCAAACTGTAGTTGACTACGTCGTGTGGTCCTGATTACAGATGGGGACATAGTTTGAAACGCCGACCTATAAAAGAATTATTTTAGTGGTCTGAGTTGAATCGAGCCCTGTACTCCATATACAAGCTAAACTAGTCGTATCTAGCACACGGACTTGACTATTTGACCCAACATAACTTGTTTGGAGATCAAGCCAAATCACTTGGTTACGTCGTATAATGGAGGTAGATATGGAGGTAGATATGGGTCGAATCTTACAGGCAACGTTGACAGACCTGGCACTTCGTGATTGATTGATTGAGTGAATGAGTGAGTGAGTGATTAATTGATTGATTGATTGATTGATTGATTGATTGGATGGATGGGTGAGTGAGTGAGTGAGTGAGTGAGTGAGTGAGTGAGTGAGTGAGTGAGTGAGTGAGTGAGTGAGTGAGTGAGTGAGTGAGTGAGTGAGTGAGTGAGCGAGCGAGTACTGACTTCCTATAGTGTGTTGTTCATTTTTTTCAGACCATCAAATTTCTCAACCTAATTTCGTTTAGAGACAAAATCTTCTAGAATCAAGATTCCTATTAAATGAAGCCAATCTGCGCACAAGTTTGTTATTATAACGCCACGTTGTTGATTGCTGTCCGTTCATGGAACACTCGTCGACACAGTACACTGCACCCGACACTGACTGGGGAGAATTGTCTCTACCACGCTCTAGAGGGCGTACGACTGTATGGAGATGAAAGATGTTACTCCTGTTGAAGTTTAACCTGTTATCCAAAATTAGTACGTGAAGGAACGATAAATATAAATTTGTGAGTCTTGGTTGAATAAAACACCAAGGACTGGTTGTCTGATTGGGAACAGTTACGAGGTATTCTTCTACCATCTTGAATCGTTTCTGTTACGTAGGGCAATCATGTTTTAAGATCTGAAACGTTTCGAGCAAACTCGTTGTAGTAACAGTCGTGGTTGTTATTGCACGTCTTTTGTCTAATGTAATGTTTAATGTCTGTCTGTCTGTCTGTCTGTCTGTCTGTCTGTGTGTGTGTCTGTGTGTCTGTGTGTATGTGTGTATGTATGTATGTATGTATGTATGTATGTATGTATGTATGTATGTATGTATGTATGTATGTATGTATGTATGTATGTATGTCTCTTTCTCTTTTTCCTCCCCTCCCCTCCCTCTGCCTCTCTCCCTTTCTCCCTCCCCCCTCTCTCTCCCTCCCCCCCTCTCTCTCTCTCTCTCTCTCTCTCTCTCTCTCTCTCTCTCTCTCTCTCTCTCTCTCTCTCTCTCTCTCTCTCTCTCTCTCTCTCTTCTCCATGCAGTCTTGGTCGAGGTGCGTTATGTTATGATCTGTGTAAGTCAATGAAAAATGTAAAATATTTACTAGTCAGCATTTTGAAATATATTCGACGTGTACAGAGGTATAACCTTGGGTTAACTGTCTTTCTACATCCGGGGTCTACATCTGTCCCCCTCAAATGTGACGCAATCCTAAACACAGGTTGAATTTTGAATTTAGCCGGTATTTCAAAATTACCATAAACGGTAAACGGTTGTTTAGAGATAAACTCTATCTGTGTACGTAATCTGCTAGTGTTGTTTTTGTAAACGTCTGTTCTGTGGCTTCTAAGCTCTAAGTGGTAAGCTTTCTACAAATAGGGGGGACACGTTTGGACAAGAACAAACACGATAAATCATTATCAAACCTATCCCGCCAAGTTTTTGCGAATTGCGCGTGTCCAAACGTACACTGTACATGCAATATTCATTATTGGTGATAACAAATGTAAATGGTTACTATATGTCTTTGCTGCATCATGTTATAGGTCATGAACACACTTTCATGTTGGATGTATTAAACGGGAAAATGTTAGCTTTCATCGCACCATCCAAGACTGACTTGCGTCTCTAGTAACTAATTGTAAAACTTTGTGTTGTCACATAATGAGTCAAGGCCGTGGCGCCATTGAAGAATAAATGGATGGACTAAATTAGTACCCACTTGCAGGATTTGTTAAATTTCAAGCGTACTACAGGTTAATTAATATATCGTAAAATGTCAAGGCCGGACGAACACTTACATAATGTAGATATATTACGTCAAAGAAGTCGGTCGGCATTGTACATTGATCAGCAATTATCTGGTATTACGATTGTCTCATTTGCAACACAACGAGTTTTATTTCTCAGATTTGAAAGTGTTTTGAAATTCCACGTCCTTCTAACAGTTGTTTAGCCTTTCTTATCATCGAACTATTAGTTAAGATGTGCCAAAAAGGTTCCAACCGAATATCACTTTTGCATTTTCTTGTTAATATTTGGAAAATTTCGACTCAATTTTGGTAAGAATTTGGAAAATCATCTGTGTTTGTAAATAGTAATTGAAAGTTTTGATTTAAAAGAGAAGACATTAATGAATATTCATTGACGAAACTTCCGCATTCTTCAAATATCGGGTACAATGTGCAGTGCTTATTACCGGAATGTCCATTTCTAAATTTACCCATTTCCCACAAGAAAATATCTGAAATCACGAGCGCGGGTTTGCGTTTTGACGACAAACTTCCGTCACAATACTTTTCGGCTGTTGGAGCAACACGTCATATTACTGAAACATATTTAAAAAAAAAAATTTAACTGCATAGTGGGACTCATTCTTGATAGTGACTGAATAACATTCAACTCAAGTGATAGTATTTTTTAAAACAGAGTTTTTTTGCAGCCCTGTTGTTCTACTATTCAGTCGGGTGAAAACTATAGTGCCATGCCCAGTGGCAGATGTATGGGAATACTCATTATTTGGCGAATTGCTGATCTTGTTTCTACTGGTATATAGAGTATAAAGTCAAAGTGTAAACTTCGCCATTGAAGAATAAATGGATGGACTAAATTAGTACCCACTTGCAGGATTTGTTAAATTTCAAGCGTACTACAGGTTAATTAATATATCGTAAAATGTCAAGGCCGGACGAACACTTACATAATGTAGATATATTACGTCAAAGAAGTCGGTCGGCATTGTACATTGATCAGCAATTATCTGGTATTACGATTGTCTCATTTGCAACACAACGAGTTTTATTTCTCAGATTTGAAAGTGTTTTGAAATTCCACGTCCTTCTAACAGTTGTTTAGTCTTTCTTATCATCGAACTATTAGTGAAGATGTGCCAAAAAGGTTCCAACCGAATATCACTTTTGCATTTTCTTGTTAATATTTGGAAAATTTCGACTCAATTTTGGTAAGAATTTGGAAAATCATCTATGTTCGTAAATAGTAATTGAAAGTTTTGATTTAAAAGAGAAGACATTAATGCATATTCATGGCTGACTTCCGCATTCTTCAAATATCGGGTACAATGTGCAGCGCTTATTACCGGAATGTCCATGTCTAAATTTACCCATTCCCCACAAGAAAATATCTGAAATCACGAGCGCGGGTTTGCGTTTTGACGACAAACTTCCGTCACAATACTTTTTTAACTGCATAGTGGGACTCATTCTTGATAGTGATTGAATAACATTCAACTCAAGTGATAGTATTTTTTAAAACAGAGTTTTTTTTGCAGCCCTGTTGTTCTACTATTCAGTCGTGTGAAAACTATAGTGCCATGCCCAGTGATAGATGTATGGGAATACTCATTATTTGGCGAATTGCTGATCTTGTTTCTACGGGTATATAGAGTATAAAGTCAAAGTGTAAACTCCACTTATGTAATGCAGATAATATTACGTAATAAACGTCACTTCGAATCACAATTACTCCAGAGAAATAGTCGTATTCGTTGGATTTGAAATAAGAGTAATACAACATAGGCACGTCCGAAACTACCGCCAGTACCGGGTAACTGTATTTTGTTTTCATACAAGTTCCAAATATTTTCCCGCCATATCAATTTGAATCTTCCTCTGAAAATTTGACTAGCATGAGACAGTATCGAATGAAACATATCGTGGCACGGTTTTTTTTGCCCCGATGCAAGGAAAACTTTAGTGTGTCTGGAATAGTGCCGCAAAAAGGTCTAAAGTTTTACGACAAGACGGTATCTGTACTATGAATGTAGAACGTGTCATGGAATCGCTGATGGGAAACCGTCTGAGATCTTCAGAAGTTTTAGAGGATAAACAAATCTGAAACTGGTGCGCGGGTTTTCAATTTTGACGACAGATTTCAGACACGATGCTTGCCGGCTATAATGATTGCAGCGGGAAATATATTTTGTGATTTCATACATTGCAAAATAATTTATATTACTGCCTGTCGTTCACATGAGACTATATGTCACTACCTACCTCATGGAGAAACTGTAGAGATTTTTTTATTTGTTGTCATTTTGTTGAAAAAATCTACGTCCAGCTCAGACATTGTTCTACATTTACACGTACATATTTGAATGACGGTGTTCTTGAATTGACGCTGTTCGACTGTATACCTCTATCACAATTCTTCTTCTGGTGTAAAAAAGAAGAAGAAAATTTTAAGGGAAAAAAAGGACTAAACATACACAAATTTTAAAAGTCACGTACCAAAATTACCCCACCCTGTAAAGCAGTGCTGACACGTGACCAAACATGCATCGTAAAATAATTCCTTCCGATTGGATCGATGCAGGACCAATTTTCGGTATAACAAAGTGGCTTACTTCAAATGGAAGTTTATTACCGGGGACACAAGAAATTGCTGTTATTGAAATAGTACGTGTTGTTTCCCGGAGTTTAAACTCAGTCATCCAGGCATTAAGTCATCGTTTGTGTCAAAAGTACAATCAAGCTGCACCAAATCCAACGCTAAAATAATTCATTAACATGTAACTGGTCCGACATGTCATCGCATGCCCAAACTGGATAACTACTCTAGATATTTATCGTAATTACTAATTAAGAAATGTAATTAAATTCAGTATTGATGGCACTATCTTTAATTATGGCTTATGGAAAGTATTTCTAACAACAGCTTAGGATAAATCACTTAAATTAGTATACCGGGGGGGGGGGGGCTTTGGGGGGACAAGTTTGCGAGCCATTTAATTTTGGCATTACTACTACACTAACAACACAACAATGAATCGAACGTACATCCTCTGCTGAAGTTACCATAGGAGCGAAAAGATATTCATTTCCTGCTATTTTTTGTGTTTCTTTTTTATAGAGTAAACCTCAGAGGAGTGGTCTGAGAGTAAACTAATTCTAGACGAAGACATGACTTAAACTGTGAACGGTCGCTGCCTGGAAACATGGCAGAGGTGTATGCATTTGTATAAATTTATCTTTTGTGATAAGGTGAGGAAATCTGTTTATTATCGGTAGAAATGGGACGATTGAAATTGAAGTTTGAGAAACGTGTGTGAGTTTATACACTTTTCTGACAAAAACTTACTAAACGTGGGTGGTCAAACAATGGAGGACACTGGTATACATTTACACAGGTGTGTGCGTGTATGTTCTAGTGTCGTCTTCAACACAAGGTGAACGACTTTCAGTCGGCGGGCCATCTTTGTGATGGTAGTAATCACCCGTAATTATCCCCATAAGTATTGCATATTCGCTGCTCACACGGCTAATTAGTAGCGATAGATGTATAATGCAATATGAGATATCAAAGAGACGTGGAATTTCGTTAAATGACATGTCAAAACATGAAGTTAACTCAAAGTTTCAAGTGATTTAGTGTCGAACTTTTTAATTTGAAGTGTGTCTTTTTTTTTGACGACAGTTTGTGGCCATACTGAGCATTCTACTCAAAGAGCAAGCAATAACGAACCCACTATTCAAACCCTGACTTGAAATAGCACCACACATTTTTTTTTTAAAAGAAGGGAAATTGCAGATACATCTGGAATTTAGAAACGACAATTTTCTTACTATCATTAAAAGGGTCGGTCTCTGCCGTTGAAAGAATTCCACTAAAACGACACTGTGCGTAAATGTAATTTGTCTTGACTAGAAATTCTTGCATAAATTAAATTCTCTCATTATCACGAGAGTTGTCGCCTGCCGATTCAAGATCGTTGCGTGTGGTAACATGTCACTTGTACGTTCGCTAATTGAACATCAGCCAAATTGGTTTATTTAGCTGGATCTCGCTTTCGTACTCTTTGATACATCCACAATCTGTAACACACCTCCGGTCTATTTTTTGGAAACCGGGTCTTTGAATGGCACCTGTCTATGCATGCTTCTGTACATACTTTGGGTCTTTGGGGAATGGTGATTATTCAGGCCTCCTCAGTGACAAAACGAGCAACGATGATACCGTCTAATCTCTTGCCTCAACGGTCTTTGTCTTTGCCTTAATTTGAAATGTCACGATCCTTACCTGGTGGTCATCGTAAAAACCTTCACTCATACAGTCTTATTAAGTGAATCTGGAGTCATTTTTGAGTTTCTACTTTACATTGTTAGTATGTTACAACTTTTGAACGTCTGTTTTGATAGCAATACACTTGTCATTATAGTGTCAATGATTTTGGTCCTAAATGAAGTTGAGATGCGTCAAACAACTATAGGAAAGAAGAGGTTTTGTCAAATAATTTTGGCGGTAAATTATCACAGTTTTATCATCAATTCAGAAATAAGTAGTATTTCTATGATGTCAGTCTATAACGTTGAAATGTGACAAAAAAAACCTTACAGAGAAACAACAATTTCGTAGTTCATTTACAGTTCATCGAAGTAGACCGGGTGGCCAATTAATCCTCGGATTTTACGCTAACTGGCTATATGTTAAAAACAGGTATGATTAGTCGAAAAGAAAAGAAAAGGCAACGGAAAGAACCAGTTAGATGCCGAATAACTTCAAGATAGCGGTTATATGCCGACACAGGCGAAATAACGCAAATGAGATGATAATTACATTATTTATGCTAATATATTTAATGATATGCAGTTTGTTGTGTTTATGTCTATACTTGTCAAGTGTATTGGGGGAAGAATGCTGATATGAAACAGCTTGTTTTGACAGTAACGGAAGTAGATACTTACCATGAGCACAGACAAGTGAGAAACTTGTCAATGCCATGAGTAATAGAAAATGAGAATTAAATCCACTTTCAAATTCAAAGTTTAATTTTAATGCTAGGTAACACGTGGCCGTAAGATTAGGTAGCCCTACTTCTATTTCCGTCCACCGTGCCTCAAAAATTGTTAAATAAATGTATGATGTAGTCAGTTTTACCACATTAAAAAAATGATAAATGCGTATGTCAAAATCTGACTGCATTTTGTTGTGATTTAGGAGTTCGACACCGACAGTTTTTGATTGAAGACACGATTGAATGCGTCAATTTTCAATTTTTAAAACCCCACTACTTTTCAATTTTTAAGAACCCCCCACTAATTTTCACATTTTGATGTCATAATATCCATTTGTTTTATAGTATTGTAAACGACTTGTAATGGGTATATGATCACTAGTAGGTCCATAACAACACAATAAACCCACCTCATCCTTTCACCGCAGGAAGTTGAAAATAAACTCGAACCCCCACCCCAAGGTGCCTAAAATGTTTGTGAGAATACATCAAATGCCACCATTTTGCAGTCTTTTGAAATAATGTCCCATTTATGATAACTGTTGGCAACATTTGATTCATAGACCCTCCCAGCAGTAACGATAGTTCTATTTTTACTCTGGCCTAAATTTCCCGTATTGGTCTAAAGGTCTTTTCACAGTTTGTTATCAACATCAAATCCTACGTCAGGTGCAGAGTTAGCAGTAGTAGCAATAGTACCCTGGTTTCACATTGGACACATGTTTTAAGTTGAGGGCGCTAAAGTTAGCAATCTCAGCACGAGTTCATCAACAAGTAAGACATCCAGCTCTTACAAAATTAGATGTATAAATAGTTGTATCATAAATTGAGTTATTCCCTCCAAACTTTTTGACAATTTTTTGATGAGGGGAAATGATAAATGGCAAATTACTCATCTTCGGACACAATTTATCATGGATTAGTCATGTCCCTGAAGAAATAAATATGTTTGTTTTTTCTCTTCAGTGCACAAGATAATGTCAATATACTGTATTTACAATTGTGAATGTGACTTGCTTTGACCAAATACGATGAGGTAACCAAGGTAACGGAGGTTGTTTGGAGAGACATGGTCAATTTTATAAGGGTACAAGAACACATAGAACACACACACACACACACACACACACACACACACACACACACACACACACACACATATATATTTTTAATTTGCGTCCGAATGATGTTATTTGTAACAAATTTACAATGTTCTTACATAAAAAACCCGACGCATACTCGCAAGGCAGAGTATATTTTTCCGTTGGCGTGTGTCACGTGGGCAGTGCCGTAAAAAGGCCTGGGATTTTACAGCGATCACACTATCCCCTAGATTTGGACCATGTGACACATTTGAACTGAAATCGGTTTCACTGATTTTCCGATTTTCCGGATTTACTGATTTTCCGACCTGCTCGTATTAGCGAGTGTATTCCTTTTTACGAATACGTACATTCCTCTTATAGAAGGTAAAACAAAACCCAAGACAGCACAATGGTTATATAATTTCTATAACACTGAAAGTAGCTGCCGTTCTTCGAGAAACTTTCACATTTTACGACCTGGTTTATTTTTACAGGTTATTGAGACTAATTATTTGACATGGTTGAGGGATCTATGTTTGTTAATCAGTTCACGGGTACTTGTTACTTACAAATATGAAAGGGAAAAATTTCACATATTAATGTTAACGCGAAGTTTAAAATAGTGAAGCGACCAAACGAACGACGACCATTTTGGCAAAATAAAACCAACGGGTAGATTTCCCTCGGGTATGAGTTAATTTTTGAATTACTTTACTTCATGTCAAGGCACAACTGATGGAATACAAAAAGAAAACTAATATATGGCTATACAGTATGTCGGTTTTCTTTGAAAGGAGACTTTGAATTCGAAATATGAATAGTTTCAATCTCTGGAGGAGCGCGAATCATCTAAACCCACTTCGCTGTTTCAAGTTAATATCGCATGGTGGTGCCACTAGTAGCACAATAGTAGCCATGCAGTTAACCGGAAACATAGTTAAATCGTGTTTTGATTCCACAAAAATCTTACAAACATTACTTACTACATTTTGCTGTGTCAGACGAAATTGAAGATTTCTATGGACTGAGACAGTGTTCTGTTTTTAGGTTAATTGACGACTTAGTAATAGATGGCTTTTAATGAAGTTAAAACGCTTATTTAGAATTATTTATGTTCTACACAACCTTTGTTCCTACTATTTTAAAAGTTCAGCGTTTAGAGAGAGAGAGAGAGAGAGAGAGAGAGAGAGAGAGAGAGAGAGAGAGAGAGAGAGAGAGAGAGAGAGAGAGATATTTGATAACTTTCAAACTGTAGTTGACTACGTCGTGTGGTCCTGAGAGAGGGAGAGAGAGAGAGAGGGGGAGAGAGAGAGAGGGAGAGAGAGAGGGAGAGGGAGAGAGAGAGAGAGAGAGAGAGAGAGAGAGAGAGAGAGAGAGAGAGAGAGAGAGAGAGAGAGAGAGAGAGAGGGAGGGAGGGAGAGAGAGAGAGAGGGAGGAGGGAGAGAGAGAGAGAGAGAGAGAGAGAGAGAGAGAGAGAGAGAGAGAGAGAGAGAGAGAGAGAGGGAGAGGAGGGAGAGAGAGAGAGAGAGAGAGAGAGAGAGAGAGAGAGAGAGAGAGAGAGAGAGAGAGAGAGAGAGAGAGAGAGAGAGAGAGAATGTGACCATAAACATTGTGTAATTTTGTGAACATTGGGTGTAATTTGTAGATATCACACGAATACACGGAGACATTGGGGCACCTAAAAACAATTTACACGAACTAGCGAAGGAGTACCACAATTACATTACATTTTGATGTTACTGTTTGGATCATATGGGTTCATGTGCATATGTTACTTTCACATAGAGGGCGGTAAATGTACATTCCGATATAATACCAATGAACACGTGATAGATAATTGACTTATAAGGTGATAATGTCATACCAGCATCGTACAAATTTTTCAATGAATGAAACAAAAAATAAGAAGACCAATTGTCAAGACTATACATAATAAATGAGTCATTTTGTTGTTTACTGACTATAATTCATTGTAATGAGTGTCATCAAGAAATTCAATTTGTCACCTTCCCTGTGTCTTGGTGTCAACAACTGACAAATTGGTGACAATTCCGGACTGTCCAGTATTACTGTAAATGTATTCAGAATCGAAAATTTGGCGTTTATTGAAAAACTGAAATTTTGGACCACGTGACACTTGCAGTAACTTGTTGTAATCGATATTCTGTTCAGCCTCATTGATATTGGTGTAGATAGCGAGGACATTGTTATTGCTGAAAGCTCCTACAAAATTAATAAACGAAACATGTACTCGGTTTGTAACTAATTAATAACTGTTTACATACAGACATCAAGACAGTGTACATAGTACCATCAATAACATGTGATATCCGTGGCATCAAATCTTAAATCTCTCTTTACTTGCGTTTGTAAACGGGCAAAAATTAACGCGAAAACTGTCGCTGTTTGATGCTTTCAATAAAGTCAGAACTGAAAAAAGAGAACGTTATAATATCTTTATTCTCTTGTTAGTGTTAGGCGATCCAAGATTCGAGATTAGTTATCTCTTTTTTATGTTTTTTATTTCTTCTGTTTCGTGTTTTTGATGATGAATGAAACAGTACAAATGTATTGAATTGGGAAAGCCTCCCCGCATTCGTGTACATTTGAGGTGGAAGTTAATTACATCACGTACGTCTTTTCAGGTATTCAACCACTTTGTCTGTTATGAGCTCCGTGATGTGTCCATGCTATCATTAGGCAACACACTGTACTATACAATTGACTCAGTGTTATTGTACTTTGCATATTTGGCAATTTTATGAGTTTAACTTCCTTAATTTTTGTTTCTCTCTCTACTCAAATCTTCATTTAAACAAAATATACTACGCGGAACTTATTTAATTAAGTCTCATTAAGTAACTCAAGAATAACATGTATTGTTTTAACTTTCGGTTTTATTTTAAAACACCAGGAGAGGAATTTGACAGGGCAATGTTACTTACTATTCAGTACATGAAGCAAAGACTTGAAATAACTCCGGGATAATTATAAATGTATGTCGACGAAGACTGCAAAGGAGAATTAATCAAAACGACGTTTTTATGTAAAAGGTATTGTTGCAGCTGTGTAGGGGATGGAGAGAGGAGGAGGAGGAGGGACAAAGATAGACAGAGATAGACAGACAGATAGACAGAGATATACAGAGATAGACAGAGGGGGATGGATCACAGGAAAAGTAGAGGGAGATGGAGAGAGGCACAGAGATGGGTGAGAGAGAAGGGAAGGGAGAGACATAGGGTAGAGAGACAGTCAGAGAGACGGACACAATGATACGAGAGGATTGGGTGGAGAGGGACACAGAGACACTGAACCAGACATAGAGAGAGCGAGAGCGAGAGCAAGACAGAGAGAGAGAGAGAGAGAGAGAGAGAGAGAGAGAGAGAGAGAGAGAGAGAGAGAGAGAGAGAGAGAGAGAGAGAGAGAGAGAGAGAGAGAGAGAGAGAGAGAGAGAGAGAGGGGGGGGGGGCAGACAGATAGACAGCGCGAGAGCGAGCGAGAGAGAGAGAGAGAGAGAGAGAGAGAGAGAGAGAGAGAGAGAGAGAGAGAGAGAGAGAGAGAGAGAGAGAGAGAGAGGTGGGTGGGAAGGAGAGAAATCAAATTATCAAAATATTATGTAACTGAGATAATGAACAATTGACGATGGTTGGGTTGAGGAATGATACTTTGATTGTAAAACTGAAAGTGTGCAATGATTTGTAGTCTTACTTAGCTTCTCCATGATTCTGTTACAGTAAAATTGTCAACAATTGAGGTTGTTTAAAAAGCTACTAACATTATGCCTCCACTATTCCCATCAAAACTATATTCATTACGTTGCATTTGCGTCCAGAAGTGGTCACTTAAAACAAAAGTGCGAAACTAATTGAATTTGTTGTGAATAAACAAAAACGCCGAGGTGACAACGTTTTCAATAAAACGCATTTATTGGTGTGAAATGATCTCGCCATTAAAGTACCGACCATGTAATTATATTAGAAAGCAACATGTTGTATTCATCCCCAAGTGCTAATCGTTTGTTTGAGTTCACCGACTGACATATTACTTGCCTTTTTAGTTTGCGAATCTAATTGAATTTGTTGTGAATATGCATTTTGAAACAAAAACACCAAGGTGACAACGTTTTCAATAAAACACATTATTGGTGTGAAATGATCTCGTCATTAAAGTACCGACCATATAATTATATTAGAAATCTGTAGTCCTACCAATTCTTATATTAACTAGTGATATGTGGGTGAAGTCACATTAGTTATGACGTCACCCTCTTGTCTTTGTTCAGTGCAGTGCAGTGCAGTGTTGGTATTTTATGTTACCTTTCGATTCTTTATTTACTTTGAGCAATTTCTGCTCATCAGTTACAGAACTAGAAAAAACAAAAATCGTCACAAAGAAAACGTGGTGGAGAATGTACTAATACAAATTACGTTGATATATGCACAGAACGTAGGATGCCTGCTTGTTACATGTGTTTTATTTGTGGTATATTATTTAGTATGTTCTTAGTGTGGTTAGTAACGGTGTTCTGTACAGAGTAAGGCGATGACATTGTGAATTGGAATACGTAATGACGTAAGTTTATTTCAAGAAACAACATGTTGTATTCATCCCCAAGTGCTAATCGTTTGTTTGTGAGTTCACCGACTAACATATTACTTGCCTTTTTAGTTTGCGAAACTAATTGAATTGTTGTGAATATGCATTTTGAAACAAAAACACCGAGGTGACAACGTTTTCAATAAAACGCATTTATTGGTGTGAAATGATCTCGTCATTAAAGTACCGACCATATAATTATATTAGAAATCAACATGTTGTATTCATCGCCAAGTGTTAATCGTTTGTTTGTGAGTTCACCGACGAAAATATTATACATGTACTTGCCTTTTTAGTTTGCGAAACTAATCGAATTTATGTGTGAATAAACAAAAACGCCGAGGTGACAACGTTTTCAATAAAACACATTGATTGGTGTGAAATGGTCTCGCCATTAAAGTACCGACCATATCATTATTTTAGAAATCAACATGTTGTATTCATCGCCAAGTTCAAAGACGAAAATATTCTACTAGCCTTTTAAAATTTTTTTTTTTTAAAAAGATCTATTGTTGGTTGAGATACAATGGAAAAAGTTGTCATTAGCATACTGTATAGTTAGATAAGTATGTCGATTGGAAGGCTGTTTGTTGATTTTTGTTATTTATTTATACATCGGTATCTGACAGACACAAAGTGCCCACTCTAGCGAGCCGATAAACAAAATACACGATACAAAACAGAAACACATATAAACACTACTTTGATACAAAAATAGTCAGTGTTAAAAATCGTTATTCTAATGACTGCTTTTAAAAATTTAAAGTATGTATGGTCTTTTAGTCTGTACATCCAAGGTCATCGGCCCAAAATACAAATGTAGTTGATTAATTTTTGAAGACAGGATATAACTACGAAATAATTAAGTAAGTGGAAATGTTACAAATGAAATTATGATAAATTTACATAAATCTCTCTACGTAATTTCATAGCATGAAATGTAAATACAGCAAGACATTGAAGAATATGTACATTATCTGATGAAAGTAAATTGATGAATTTATCAGTAGTTGGACGTTCAAAGTAAAAACTTGGTAAATACTTAGTTCTCACCACATTAAAAAAGGAGCAAACTAACAGAAAAATGATATTCATCCTCTACCTCATTTGAATCACATAGCTGGCATAACCTCATATATCTTTCAATACCATGTTTTCTATCTGTTTCTACTCGCAAATGCGAAGAACAACGAAGTCTTGCAAGCATTTGCATATGAACGGTGGTTCTAACTAAAAATACATATCTTGCAGGATCCAGAGTAAACTTAAATCTGCGATACCAATTTAACTTTTCAAGAGTACAAACATCACTATACCATTCAGAAAATAAAAATCTCTTGAATCTTTCGGTAAAGGTGTCAATAAAATCATTTACATTGTTTACTGCTTGGTAATTCCAAATATCCTGTAAATTACACACAAATAAAAGACTTTTTACATCACGAACCCATGTTTTCCTAGATCTAACTCCAGATTCTTCTATTTGATATAACATATTATAACATTTCCTAGGGTATCTATATGTTGGCATGTTAATAATTTTTGCCCAGTACTTTACACACCGTTTTGCAGTATAAAGAAATATTGGGTAGCGGCCACACTCTCCAAGAACTGGTGCGTTTTCTGAAAACTCATATTTAAACTGTCTTTTACCACAGTAACTTTATGTAATAAAATGTCCTGTAGCATACTGTTCCATTCTACAGTATAGGAAATGAAATGTCCTGTAGTTAGCATAGATTCAATACTGTCCTGTTGTACAGTATAGCAAATGAAATGTCCCATAGTTAGCATGGATTCAATACTGTCCTGTTATACAGTATAGGAAATGAAATGTCCTGTAGTTAGCATGGATTCCATACTGTCCTGTTGTACAGTATAGGAAATGAAATGTCCTGTAGTTAGCATAGATTCCATACTGTCCTGTTGTACAGTTTATGAAATGAAATGTCCTGTAGTTAGCATGGATTCCATACTGTCCTGTTGTACAGTATATGAAATGAAATGTCCTGTAGTTAGCATAGATTCCATACTGTCCTGTTGTACAGTATAGGAAATGAAATGTCCTGTACTTAGCATGGGTTCCATACTGTCCTGTTGTACAGTATAGCAAATGAAATGTCCTGTAGTTAGCATAGATTCCATACTGTCCTGTTGTACAGTATAGGAAATGAAACATCCTGTAGTTAGCATGTATTCCATACTGTCCTGTTGTACAGTATAGGAAATGAAATGTCCTGTAGTTAGCATGGATTCTATACTGTCCTGTTCTACAGTATAGGAAATGAAACATCCTGTAGTTAGCATGGATCCCATACTGTCCTGTTGTACAGTATAGGAAATGAAATGTCCTGTAGTTAGCATGGATCCCATACTGTCCTGTTATACAGTATAGGAAATGAAATGTCCTGTAGTTAGCATGGATTCCATACTGTCCTGTTGTACAGTATAGGAAATGAAATGTCCTGTAGTTAGCATGGATCCCATACTGTCCTGTTGTACAGTATAGGAAATGAAATGTCCTGTAGTTAGCATGGATCCCATACTGTCCTGTTATACAGTATAGGAAATGAAATGTCCTGTAGTTAGCATGGATTCCATACTGTCCTGTTGTACAGTATAGGAAATGAAACATCCTGTAGTTAGCATGGATCCCATACTGTCCTGTTGTACAGTATAGGAAATGAAATGTCCTGTAGTTAGCATGGATTCCATACTGTCCTGTTCTACAGTATAGGAAATGAAATGTCCTGTAGTTAGCATGGATCCCATACTGTCCTGTTATACAGTATAGGAAATGAAATGTCCTGTAGTTAGCATGGATCCCATACTGTCCTGTTCTACAGTATAGGAAATGAAATGTCCTGTAGTTAGCATGTATTCCATACTGTCCTGTTCTACAGTATAGGAAATGAAATGTCCTGTAGTTAGCATGTATTCCATACTGTCCTGTTCTACAGTATAGGAAATGAAATGTCCTGTAGTTAGCATGGATCCCATACTGTCCTGTTCTACAGTATAGGAAATGAAATGTCCTGTAGTTAGCATAGATTCCATACTGTCCTGTTATACAGTATAGGAAATGAAATGTCCTGTAGTTAGCATGGATTCCATACTGTCCTGTTGTACAGTATAGGAAATGAAATGTCCTGTACTTAGCATGGATTCCATACTGTCCTGTTGTACAGTATAGGAAATGAAATGTCCTGTAGTTAGCATAGATGCCATACTGTCCTGTTGTACAGTATAGGAAATGAAATGTCCTGTAGTTACGTATGTACTAGGTATGTACAAACTTCAAAATTGTTCTCTGACATGTTCGATTTGGGACAGCATTTCACCATTAATACAATGGTTCACAAACTAATGAATATTCAGTTGTATGTGGACCTTGACGCAAAATCTGAATTCCACAGTCACGTGATTCCCTGTGATTCCTCATTGTGTTTTGTTTAAACCATGGACAGTATTTCAAATGACACAATTAACCGTCTCTTGTATATTCCTTAAATCTATAATCTTCAAAATAAGGCAATTTGTAGTATTATGTGCATATATTAGTCCGGATGGTCTTGCAATGTACGTCCCAAGACTAATTGACAACACCCTGAGGGTAAGGGGTGTATCCGAGATCCCCCTATCACCATATATGAGCATTCACTACCCTTAGATGTATGCGAAGTATAGATGCCAACGTGGTATCGAATCATCTCTAGTAGCCTAGATGCCAACGTGGTATCGAATCATCTCTAGTAGCCTAGATGCCAACGTGGTATCGAATCATCTCTAGTAGCCTAGATGCCAACGTGGTATCGAATCATCTCTAATAACCTAGATGCCAACGTGGTATCGAATCATCTCTAATAGCCTAGATGCCAACGTGGTATCGAATCATCTCTAATAGCCTAGATGCCAACGTGGTATCGAATCATCTCTAGTAGCCTAGATGCCAACGTGGTATCGAATCATCTCTAATAACCTAGATGCCAACGTGGTATCGAATCATCTCTAATAGCCTAGATGCCAACGTGGTATCGAATCATCTCTAGTAGCCTAGATGCCAACGTAGTATCGAATCGTGTCTACCCAAGATCTTGAGATTCGATGAAGGATAGCACTAGACTATGGTCTTGAGATTCGATGAAGGATAGCACTAGACTAATGTATGCGCTGCTGAGATTCCTATATGTCCTAATCTTCCCCTCTTAGCGTAAATCGACGATGTGGTACCTGGGAGATGAACCAGGTGTGCCTAAGGTAGAATATGTCCGTGGGAAGGCGAGTGTCGAAAGAAATTCCTGTGGTTCTTACAACCGCTTACGATTAATACTATTTTACTCGACCAACCGGATTAAGTTCGAAAAAAAGTGTGGCTTTTCATTTTCGTTAGCTAATTCTATTGTGTCAATCTCCGTTTGTGTCTTCAAATTCCGACTGACTTTCCCAAATTCCAACGCATTATTTGTCGAGCCGGGGTGATTATGCTAAAGATAGGTTTGGCAGGGGGGGGGGGGAATTCTCAGGTGATACTTGATTGACATATTTTTCTCATCTTTCGTTAATGAATGCACTATTTCGCGTGAACTGTCGACCGTAGCCCCATCCCATCCCATCCCACCCACCCCATACTCCCCCAGCTCCCGACTCGTGCTGACACCATACTACTAGCACATTGACGGTATCGGACTATGGATGGGCACCACCACACGCCACACTCGAAAGAGACCCTGTCACCCGAGCTTGTTTGTGGTAAAGATATTGAACCTCACAATAATCATATTTTAGCAATGAATACAAATAACAAATGCCACAATACCCAATTGTGATTAGATGTATGTGTATTCTAACAGCTGTGTGTGTGTGTGTGTGTGTGTGTGTGTGTGTATGCGTGCGCGCGCGCGTGTGTACGTACGTACGTGTGTGTGTGTGTGTGTGTATGTATGTATGTATGTATGTATGTATGTATGTATGTATGTATGTATGTATGTATGTATGTATGTGTGTGTGTGTGTATGTATGTATGTATGTATGTATGTATGTATGTATGTATGTATGTATGTATGTATGTATGTATGTATGTGTGTATGTATGTATGTATGTATGTGTTGTATGTATGTATGTATGTATGTGTGTATGTATGTATGTATGTATGTATGTATGTGTGTGTGTGGGGGGGGGTGTGAAGGGGAGGACCACTGTTAGATTTAGTACATGGTCGTGGTTTTATCCCAAACACTATATGATAGAATGTTGTATTCAACGCTTCAATAAGTCCTTGCATTGGTTCAGGTTTGTCAACATATTGTGAGGGGGAGCTAACGGTCGTAGTGTATTATGACAGCGTCTCGTGACTTCATTCGTGTGCCACCGTCGTTGTTACTATGGGGAGGCACGTGCCACAACCTAATACATGGTGACAACAAAGCCGAGAGCTCAAAACGTTATTCATTGAATCTAAACACTTGAAACGTAATGCTTAATAAGACATACGGCAAAGCACAAGACATATTTGGTATGCATGAGTAGGTCCTTTCTTAAGCAGTCAACTAGAACGGTCCTTACTTCCGTTCGTACACCGTATGAATACTATGTGCTGATTTGCTTTCATTTTCCCACGGACTTTCACGGAAAATCTGATTGTTCCAAAACGGAAGAAAACTAATCCCGTATCCAAGCAGGTGGTAACCGTTAAAAACTCTCCAAAGTTTGCTCACAAATATACCAACGACGCATGCGTAGGTGGTTTAGTCTTCTTTGGTGGCGGGAATTTTAAAAGTCTCTGACAGTTGCGGTTAGGTTTTCACAGGTGAAAGTTCAAACAGGCGTGAAAACTGTGACTTACGCATGACATACCATATTTTCATGTCAGAAAATGGCCATAATCTAATAAATCTATCAATAAGATTATTATATTAAAAACACGATAGGGTTATATTCTTTGCTCGTGTGGTTGTCACTGTAAAGAGAAAGCGCCAAACGAAAATAAAATCATGTCCTTTAAAAAAACTACCATACCAAACCAGTCACTTTAACATTTGATGGCAATTGTGAGTTTTCATGAAATCGTGTGTCAAAATATTTTCCACCCCTCATCAAGATAACATAGTCTTCGACCACATTTAAACTTAATTTCTCCGATACGTTAAAAAGGGTAAAACCTCGCCAAGTTAACGACTGCCAACTAACTGTGACCACCCCTGTAGCCAAACACTTGACAATTTTGTCAATTTTTGATTGTGATGGTAAATATCGACCATTCATAGAAGATAATAATACTACAGTGACTTTCAAACCGCCAAGAATTCTTTTAAATTTGAATAGTTTCGGTTGAATGGCTAAAAAGACTACCATCTTCCCACGTATGTTGTATGTGTATCGGAATGTGGTGATACAAATACATGCCGTATTATTATTCCCAAGGGTTTATACTATTCAACGTGACACAGTCTTCTTGTATGACATGAATGCCGCAAGTCGACCACATTCAAATAAAATCTCTTGTTTGAAGGGGTTTTATCCCTTTGTGTTGAACAATAAACACCCATTTATGTTTCCGGTGGTTAGCTAACGCTGAGACATCACTGCTAAATTGAAAAGAATAACGGACACTAGAACAATAACAGCATAGTTCCGGAGTGACAGTCTCTCTTGTTATCACCAGCCGACATCAATTAGCATAAACCCCCCAAAAGAATAAAACACAACTAACTGACATCGTAAATTATTTGAATATAGCACAATATGTGACCAAATTAGACAGACTGGGATGAGGAGTAAACTAATGAAGAAAAAAAAGTTGAGAGGGACTCGCACGAGCCTTGTGTTTACTCAGGTATTTCCGGACTCGGAGTCGCGTGTGTAACGGTCAATAGTTTTTTGTGTGTTTGCCTATAGTTGCGAGTGTTTGTTTTTCTCTCATAGTTTGGCTGTCGCGTGCCACAGACCCACCGTGGGAACGTTTAAAATGCTGAGTGGTTTCCGGTTTACATGTAAGTGTTGTGTAAACCATAGACTGTGGAATACTTTGACCAGATATCCCATCTCAATATAAGAATTCAGCCAAAATATATAACATCAAATTCAATTCTTTCATTTTGTGTAAAATATATTAATTCTCATTTTTAATTTTGACTTGTCAATAAAACTCCTTATTCATGTGACAACATTTAGGGTCTTTTACAATTATTGTCCCTGGATGATGATGACATCATAGTAAAACTCCGTCGAAGAACGCCCCCCCCCCCGGAAAAATTAGGCCTGATTTGCGAGAATGGCTGCAGTTGACCTTGACGAGTCCCCCAGCGTCTAGTTATATTTATGAGAACGTTGGGCATAAACACCATATTGGTTTGTATCCGACCAGACTACTTATTGGGGTGACTTTTGATTTAACGGTCACAGTGATAATTAGAAACCATTTTCAATAAACATGTATACTATTTAATTACAGGTACTTATTATACAATGAATGGTAGAATGACGTCAGACTCAACAAAAATCTCACAAACATTTAATTGCTACATTTTATCATCTGACGTTACGGTGGCAACAATTTTACCAACATTGTTGCATTTTCTTTGCCTGAGCTGCCGTTTACCTTAACCAGTGATCGCCAATCATATACATTGTAACAACATACCCTTTTCAGATATGACAGTGGATTAAAATATTTTGTCATGCCAGGTGACAAGATGTAGTAATGTTGATAAGATTGCTGTCAAATTTGTTGATAAAATGTAGTAATGATAGTAAGATTATGGAGGTTGGAAGTTGCGTTTCGAGCCTGGTACGATGTATGTATGTCAAACCAGACGATAAAATGTAGCAATGTTAGTAAGCCAAGTGTAGCAATGTTTAATAGTCGAACAGCCGACGATTTGTTTTTTGTAGTCTGGATGCCAACGTAGGTGCAAATCGTAACGATAACGTATAGGAACTAGACTATTTTTTGGCTACTCGGCATTGTCACCAACGTCCACGAGGTAATACCCAAAACGTGTTACATACACGTCGAGGCGACTGTTACAAATTTAGTCGTCAACAGTTCAAAATATAAACTTGCTGTACCCAAAGCAAACTTTGAACACATCAATTTACAATTTGACATTAACAAGTTGATGATGTTTATTTAACAAAACATGCGGTCAGTTGATAATTATTGGAATCACATGTAACTATTTAACAAAATGTGTATTGTGTGTTAAACTAATTTGTGGTCAGACCACTTGGGGCTAACATCTGCAATTAGGTACAAGCTCGTTGTCAAATATACGAGAGAACAAACAGTTGGCCGGACCCGCTGTCTGAACACTAGACGAGTGCAACCAGGTTGAACTTCGCACATGCAAGCTGGTCGATGTACTGACCCTACCACAGTGCCAAATTTCAACATTTTTTTCTGAATTGTTGTGGTCTCGACCCGTCTTAGGGAACCCTACCTATAACAACAGGTGATATTAAACACTCTTCTGTCAAACTTTGAATACGGCAGACATTACCGCCGAGATCTAAACAGTCAGATATATAGCTCAAATTGTCAGGAGATCCGTTGGAGATCTAAGCATGATGTGGGTATTCAAATAACATCTTTGTCATGACAGGGGGTCACAAGGTCACTATAATCCAATTAAAACGTCCCTTACTGGGACAACACAGTCCCCAAATGTATGTTTTGTTCAATGGACCGTGAACGTAAATCGAATTTAATAAAGTAACGTTTTCGTTTCTTGATAACTGATATTAGTTCACCAACGTGGATATGACATAGGGTGTATGGGCGAATCAGCCACCTGTTGATTCTTGCAAACCAATTCGCCCGTGACGTTGGAGTGAGATTCAACGTACAGAGTTTGCAATGAAACCATGTCGCTTGAAACATACTGTCACCTAGCTCGATACAAATCTTACACCTATTGCTACATTTTAATCGACTGCCACCATACAAATCTACTCAAATTGCCACAAGTCATCGTCTAGCTTGACCAAAATCTTGCTATAAATATCGTTACATTGTATCGACTGTCCCGAGAAAAATAGACAAAATCGTCACAGTGTAACAATCTACAAAGACAATACCATCTCATGTTAAAACAATGTAGCCATGCTGGTCAATTGTGTAGTCCTGTCGGATGATGAATGTAACAAACAATATTATAATATTATATTAGTAAGATTTCTTTTAGATAGACGAACCTATGTTTCGGGTGGCATGGTTTGCATTCTACCGGTTATTATTCAGATTATTGAGTTGATGTTCTTTCAACTAACCGCTTCACTCGGGAGAATATACACCTTCATGTCAGTTATATACAGACTGTCGCTCAATTCGACATTTTAGAATCTTACACACATTTGTCTCGCCCCAAAAACGCTAACTGCGAGAACAGAGTAATATTTTTACAAACCTAACTTACACTGGCACAAAATGCGTAATTTGTTGTTTTTGAATTTGTATACGTATTTTGGCGCCAAACGAATAATTAAATCTAAACAGAATGTTCGACTGGTGACAATCTCTTAAATAAATTCCTACCAAACCAAGTTTAGCCGGAAGAGCCATTCAGCGGAGATAAAAACGTAGTTAAAACACATCTGCTATCTAAAAACTAACTTTTTCTAGAATATTTTATCAAATACGTGTAAGTAATAATTTCTCAAGAATACGGTCTGCATTCATATCATGACAATAACATTTGTGGAACAATATTGATCCAGTCGAAAACATTTCATAATCTTATAAACGACAGATATTATAGTTAACGTATTCTTTTATTCATAAGTTCTGTAAATTTAGGTACGGACTTGATTTCAACGAAATAATGTCCTCGTCATACTGTAATGTATTGACTTGTTGTCCACTCTGCCCTCAAAAGTAAAACAACACCGTCCTGACAAGAATGTGATGTTAATGTTACACACAGAACTGAAATCAAAATCAAGTTGAAAGTTCATATTTATTTTGATATATACTCAACGGGCTGTCACCAATAAGAACGTAAAAACAGACGTAGCTGATGACACTTCTTCGGCATTTTGTAGATATAAGTCACATCGACTAAACGACCTTGAGATAGATGATAGAATCCATTCAATCCAGAGTGCATCCTGTTAGAAATATCAAACGTCGTTGTTTTCAAAACCAATTATATCCCGGCTAGAGTTTAGTTTATTCTCAAATATATTTATGTTTTCATACTAAAATAAATGATGCGGTTGTTATTTGAAAACTATTGTAACGTAAACGATGTGCATTGCATAGAATATAATATAACTTTCTTGCTAATGGACGTACTCAACAGAATGTCATGAAACTCATACACTCAAATGAACACAGACACACAGACACGCGAGCACACACACATAAACATATGTGACGATCAGCCCCGTCACCACCTCGTCCAAAAAAAGTCGTAGGCAAAAAAAAAAAAGAACGCGCATCACTTAAGTCTTAAGTATCCCTGCGTCGGTCTATTTTGTGTATGTTTGTCCAGCCCATGCAGTCTGCAGATCCAGGGGAAATACAACAATAACCTCACTAGACAACTGCAGAGCCAATCACGAACAAGCAAATGACATCTACCCCACATACACACTTGCTCTGAAATACTAAATAAAAAGAACAGTAACTGCCATAAATATTAGATTAACAGGTTTTTTAGAATTTTTAAAAAAAATCGCGTCGTCGGATCACTTTATATAAGATGTCCTGACCAGAAAAAAAATCCTTTTTTGGCCTTAAACAAAATGACCAAACATAATATTGATTTGGCGATCACATACTATCATCTATGTCGCAGTCGTTGTGGTCTGTTTGAACGCTGACATAGACCCGGTCATACACACAGACAGACAGACAGACAGAGAGAGAGAGAGAGAGAGAGAGAGAGAGAGAGAGAGAGAGAGAGAGAGAGAGAGAGAGAGAGAGAGAGAGAGAGATTTGCCTACCTATTCATTGCTTCACGTGGCCATCCTACGACGGAGGAAGTTCACCATGAAACACAATACCAACCCATTATTTTATAAAGAGGTTAATATTTCATTCGAGAAGGAGGGATCGCAAATTATCAACTCGGATTAGTTCCCCACTATACATCACCATAAATCACACCATAACAAGTCCACTGCCCTACTTTCCGATGTACTGTGCTTTTCCACGTTATTGGGGCGTATCGTTCAGTCAATGTGACCGCAACCCTGAAGCGACTTTCGATCATGTACAATAGCCATACACGTGTTACGAAAGGACGCTCGTGTCCAACGCACCGCATGGGTGTGGTTAGAACAAACGTGCATACTGGCTTCTTTATTGTGGTCCGGATGTTTTCCCGCATCATACCCACTTGGTATAAAACAGAGAAGCTGTCTGCTTTTTGTTCTGATCTATAACAAAGCTAACATGTATTCAACGAAGTTTATCCTCGGGTTGTATAGGAAATTAACTATTAAAATGTAATCACCAATTAATTCTTTTTAAGGAACAGGCTACCAGCAAAAAATGATGTCCATGGCGGAACGAATCAATTATGTAAAGGCTTATCACCTGTCTGTGGTAAGAACACGCTGTGATTGAGAACACAGAGTTTATAATATAACCTAATGAATCAATTATATATGAAAATTACTTTTTAACATGTTGAACATTGGTATATCCAAGAAAAAATTCAACCAGGTAATACGATGCATGTAGAGTAAAGAAAATCTTTAGGTAATAATTGTTTAATGAAAAAACTCAATAACATTCCTACTCGTTAGAGAGAGAGAGAGAGAGAGAGAGAGAGAGAGAGAGAGAGAGAGAGAGAGAGAGAGAGAGAGAGAGAGAGAGAGAGAGAGAGAGAGAGAGAGAGAGAGAGAGAGAGAGAGAGAGAGAGAGAGAGAGAGAGAGAGAGAGAGAGAGAGAGAGAGAGGGGGGGAGGGAGAGATGATGATGATGATGATGATGATGATGATGATGATGATGATGATGATGATGATGATGATGATGATGATGATGATGATGATGATGATGATGATGATGATGATGATGATGATGATGATGATGATGATGATAGCAAGGTATATGGAGTAGAATGTTTGTGGTCAAAATGTATTTTGGGCATAAGCCCTCCAGTTGACGTACGTGTTAAAACATTAAATCAATTTGGTCCGAGTATCCTTTACACGACGTCTCCACTCTCATGTACGGAGGTCCTGACAGCGGAACTGCAATTCAAAAATATTGACTTGAAACAAAAAGTTGTCTGATTCGACAAAAATGTTACATTTTATTATCTGGCCGGACCAAAATCTATGAGACTATTTACAATTATTATATTTTTATCCTGTTATAGGTACGGATCACCAAAAGTGGTAGCTCACAAAGAAAATGTAGCATTTGATAACTTTTTTTGTCAACCAGACAAATAGTTTTTGAAAGAATTTGTCAAACCAGATAATAACATGTCAGTGTTAGTAAGATTTTTATCCAGTAAGTCGACGATGTTTTATGCTTTTACTGATTTCCATTGTGTTTTATCATTACAAGATGGTTCATATTTGGGTCGATAAAGTATTTTCATAAAATATTCATGTAGACAAACTTCCCGTCTTGAAGTCAATTATGAAATCTTGATATTGTTATTGGGAAGGTTCCTTAAATCAAAACATATTTGACAGGATTTAAGAAAGAGGATGTAAACGGAAGTTAAGTTAGTATTAAAGAAAGCTTTGGCTTTGAAAGTTTAAGCCATTGTAAAACTTGAATGAGTCACATACAAGCGTATCTATTTGTCTTGATATATAGCCTACCCACTCATACACACACTCAACTACAGGAGAACTTGAATGGTATTTAGGGCAAATGCGTATCTAAATACGGCCGGGTATAGGGAAAAGCGCAGGTGTTGTAAGGTGATCGGAAGGGCGCGGTCTCATCCGCTTGTTATATCCGGTTGCAGATACGCGACTTTCAGATTTGTGTGGCGAGATAAAAAAAAATGGATGAAATTAGCAAGTATACAAAAGAAAATTTGACTCTTCTCTAATAGTTATTGTCTAGTAGTCAAGTTACAAAGTTTATAAACTCCACGCGCCTGAAACCTTTAATTTAGGTTATTAGATACTGTACATATGAAAGACTTTAGATTTGATATAAAATGATCATTTTAGACCTAAATTTTGATAGAAACTGACCAATACAAAATATCTGTATGATTTCACTCAAAGTTCAAATTTAACAAAATATTTGAAAAACAAGAATTTGTTGTGGGAAGTAAAGATTTCGGTACTGATAAAATGCAGTGCATTTCGCAATCCGCGAAAAGATCATTGATTCGGGCGGGAAAATCCTCACATGCGGCTGAACAGTGTAGCCTGAAGTGCCGTGACTTGTGAGTTGATGTCTCCGTTTAAATCTTCAGACACAACCATGGTCAACATATTATGTTCATTAGATTACAGTATTTTCAACAGAAAATTTCGTCAGAAGCTAGAGAAGAAAATGTATATTTTTGGGGGAATCACGTCTCTCGTTGTCGTGTATATCAAAGTGCACACCAATTCTTGTTTGACGTCACGTGAGGTGACGTGAATGGAGTTCTTTTTGTCAGCAAGTTTAACAGTTTTACATATAAAATAGAATTTTCCTTTTCCACACATGAGACTCCAAACTATATTCTAAAATAATGGTCACCATAGCTACAAAGAGTATTTATCACGTGTCATAGCGGCAAAGAGTATTTATCACGTGTATAAAGGGAAAGAATTTATTAACGCTGATGGATTTTTTTCTTATGAACGGGGATGAACTAGATGGCCGCGGCTTGTCGAAGACGACATTTGACGAATTATGGCAATTCATGTCAAGCGGGTATCAATAGGAAGTTACCGAACCGAACATTACCGAATATTATCGAACGTGCCACGTGCGTGAAGAATGTGTTAATTTTGAGTCCATATCTTTATTATCGAAAACGTCCAACGATAAACTTTTCTGCACATGGTTAGTTTCAGCTACACATGCATTTTGGCGGGAATTTTGTGTCAAAAATTTATTACTTTGAATCCTGTCCAAAGTTAAGTTACAATGTGCATTTTTTATGGGCAAAATATTCTTTACAGTTAGTAGGCGTCTTACACTCAGACCACCATGCACTGTACAGTGATTCTCTCTCCGAGTCTATTTTTAAAATTACTTATTACTAATAAGATTGTGCAAGTTGTCTTTCAGGACATTTTTTCTATTTTGTATCTGTGGTGTAATCGGTAGAAGACGAAAAACATGTACATGTATAAGTATTTACATTTTATTTAATGACAGGTTAAATTTCTGTAAGTCGTGTGTAATGATGACATACTAACTAGGACGAACAATTGCTAAAAAAAATTAGCAAATCGTAACGGTAGCTCTTTGGTTTTACAATAACTCTTATCAGATAGACGATTATTGCAAAGGTGGCATAGCTATACTACCTCGTATTTACTGTGAATCAAGATTCGAATAATTGTTTCTTTGACTATGAATTGTTCTTACTCACACACCTACTGCACTTTAGTGGAACTCAGCATAATGAGCTGGGCAAGGAGGTAGCTTCATAATCTGAGTGACTAACAGGCAACCAGAATGATCTCCCATTCGGTAAAGGGACGGCGAGTGGCGAGTGGGGGCGCTATATGCAATAAGGCATGTGACCACAGAGGGCGCTCAATCATATCTGGGGATCAGAGAGAGAGAGAGAGAGAGAGAGAGAGAGAGAGAGAGAGAGAGAGAGAGAGAGAGAGAGAGAGAGAGAGAGAGAGAGAGAGAGAGAGAGAGAGAGAGAGAGAGAGAGAGAGAGAGAGAGAGATGTTGGGGAGGGGGAGCGAGTGAAAGGGAGAGAGAGACTGCTTAGCCTGTGCAATATGTATCTACCAAGTAATGCATGGATAATGACAACGCATTGTGTTTTTGCCTGTATTTCCAGTCTCGTCCTTAATTTCATGAAATAATGCCATTTTAATGAAGAGTTTTGTACAATTATGGAAGTGTTGGTGTTCAACATTTGATTATACATACTACCGATATCAACTTCCGACTAATAAACATGTACAGTTCAAATTGAAGGTTATATTTATTTAAAGTGTTGAAGAAATTGTAGTCTGCTTATAAAAGGAGGGGGACGTTGATCATTTTTTGGAAGACATTTCAAGGCTATTTTGATTCAAAATGCCGCTGTAATTGTAGTCTGCTCATAAAAGAGCGGGAAAATGTTTGCCATACTTTGGAAGACTTTACTTTTATGCTAATGGAGCAGCTTATTTGATTTTGACATTTTAAAACAACAGCGAATTTCCTGTAGAAATAAATATAATCTGGTAAACAGAAAATAGTTTGCCAAACTATTCCACGACTAAACGACAGTGCGTAAAAATAGGGATCGGACACTGAACTTTGAACTGATCAACAACAGCTGTGAAGTGTGAATGAAATCGTCAATGTATAACGCTCTAAGTGATGATCGTGAAAGGTGTCAGAATATATCAGGGCATACCGGTAGAAGCTGTTGAAATGTATTGTAGCTACGTATATCCATAGACCACTTCATATGCTGTAATGTGTAGATTGTTCTCCGCAATTTCGTTTTAGCGACGAATACATTTAGTGTACAATTGAATAAATGGGAGAATCGTTCTTCATAATTATCTTCATAATTACCTCCAGCTTACATAGCATAAATTGTTATCTATGTGTTGTTGTCATCAGTGTGCACCATCTTACAATTCAGTCCCGAAAAATGCTTTCCTTTTATTAAAAAAGTTAAATTTGACGAATATGTTGTCAATATCCAAAGAATTGATATCAGAACACAATGTAAACCATGTCACATGGACCAAAAGGTCCTCTAGTTGGAACTTTAAAATAATAATAATAATAATATTGCTACTTTTCACCATTTCTTTAATAACATTGCAACATTCATCGTCTGGCTCAAAAACAAATATCTTACTGACATTGCTGCATTTCTAACATCTGGCTTGACAGACATCTAACTTTTAAATATTACTACATGTTCTCTGTGTGAAATAACATTATTGTATTGGATCGATGACAATTTATTTACAGTGTAACAATCTTCTGAGATAACATTATTTGTTTGTACCAGACGATGAAATGTAGCAACGTTAGTACTTTTTGTACCAGACGATGAAATGTAGCAATGTTAGTACTTTTTGAACCAGACCATGAAATGTAGCAACGTTAGTACTTTTTGAACCAGACCATGAAATGTAGCAATGTTAGTACTTTTTGAACCAGACCATGAAATGTAGCAACGTTAGTACTTTTTGAACCAGACCATGAAATGTAGCAACGTTAGTACTTTTTGAACCAGACCATGAAATGTAGCAATGTTAGTACTTTTTGAACCAGACCATGAAATGTAGCAACGTTAGTACTTTTTGAACCAGACCATGAAATGTAGCAACGTTAGTACTTTTTGAACCAGACCATGAAATGTAGCAATGTTAGTACTTTTTGAACCAGACCATGAAATGTAGCAATGTTAGTACTTTTTGAACCAGACCATGAAATGTAGCAACGTTAGTACTTTTTGAACCAGACCATGAAATGTAGCAACGTTAGTACTTTTTGAACCAGACCATGAAATGTAGCAACGTTAGTACTTTTTGAACCAGACCATGAAATGTAGCAACGTTAGTACTTTTTGAACCAGACCATGAAATGTAGCAACGTTAGTACTTTTTGAACCAGACCATGAAATGTAGCAACGTTAGTACTTTTTGAACCAGACCATGAAATGTAGCAACGTTAGTACTTTTTGAACCAGACCATGAAATGTAGCAATGTTAGTACTTTTTGAACCAGACCATGAAATGTAGCAATGTTAGCACTTTTTGAACCAGACCATGAAATGTAGCAACGTTAGTACTTTTTGAACCAGACCAGGAAATGTAGCAATGTTAGTACTTTTTGAACCAGACCATGAAATGTAGCAATGTTAGTACTTTTTGAACCAGACCATGAAATGTAGCAATGTTAGTACTTTTTGAACCAGACCATGAAATGTAGCAATGTTAGTACTTTTTGAACCAGACCATGAAATGTAGCAATGTTAGTACTTTTTGAACCAGACCATGAAATGTAGCAATGTTAGTACTTTTTGAACCAGACCATGAAATGTAGTAATGTTAGTACTTTTTGAACCAGACCATGAAATGTAGTAATGTTAGTACTTTTTGAACCAGACCATGAAATGTAGCAATGTTAGTACTTTTTGAACCAGACCATGAAATGTAGCAATGTTAGTACTTTTTGAACCAGACCATGAAATGTAGCAATGTTAGTACTTTTTGAACCAGACCATGAAATGTAGCAATGTTAGTACTTTTTGAACCAGACCATGAAATGTAGCAATGTTAGTACTTTTTGAACCAGACCATGAAATGTAGCAATGTTAGTACTTTTTGAACCAGACCATGAAATGTAGCAATGTTAGTACTTTTTGAACCAGACCATGAAATGTAGCAATGTTAGGAATACCTTTGAACCAGACCATGAAATGTAGCAATGTTAGGAATACCTTTGAACCAGACCATGAAATGTAGCAATGTTAGGAATACCTTTGAACCAGACCATGAAATGTAGCAACGTTAGTACTTTTTGAACCAGACCATGAAATGTAGCAACGTTAGTACTTTTTGAACCAGACCATGGAATGTAGCAATGTTAGTAAGACTTTTTGAACCAGACGATAAAGCGTACTGAGCAGTGTTGGTAAAAAGTTGTTGAACGAGTTTATGATGTAGCAATGTTAGCAACATTTATATCAAGCCAAATTCCATTGTTCCATAGTCTTCAATCTGAGCAAGGTGAAAAAAGTCGTCAAAAGAAACCATGGTGATAGTTTTTCCAAAATTTTGACCCACTTCAACAGCGTGCTTGTCGCCTACTATATAACAAAGCGGTCTTTATCAAAGGAAAATAGTGAGAATACATCGTAATATACATTCTCTGCTTGGTGCACTTGTCACGTCGTTTTGACTTGAGAGAAAAGTCTCGCGAGGCAACACGCTGAGAAATTGTCAAATTTTGGCGCTAAATATGCAAAGTATGTCCGATAACTTTTGGGCACATTCGCCATTTTGTCTAGAACTTTGGTATACCGTAACATTACATCTAATGATCGGAACATGAGTGTATGAGAGAGTTATCAATAGTTATCTGTGTCCAGGTTTACAGGAAAGCGATTAAAAAATATGGTGTGGTGTGTGAAATTAAACGAACTATTTTATTTATCATTAATAATTTATACCTTTTGAGGATCAATCTGCCAAATATTGTTTAATGTCAATGTCAACGAACAGTTCCAAGGCCGGCGTACACTCAAGGTGATCGACAAAGTGTGTTTGTCGAAAGCTTTTTAAACCATAGACCCTGGATGGTCTATGTTTAAACTGAGCACCTAGGATGTCTAACAGACAATGCCGGTGGGCTGTCGTTCACCAGATGTCACGCTGTTATAACGCATATTAAGAAGTGTTGGCATCTAAACAGGGACATAGTCAATTCAACTAAAATACATTTAGAGTTTAGCAGGTCGAATGAACAGGTATTGTAAACGCTAATGAATGTGGCTGAACACGTACCATAATAATCCGATAAAACTTTGCACTACCTATAATTAAGTTTGCTAATTATGCTAATGAGCAGAAAGAATGCAATCGCTAAAATAAACGATTATGCCAAAGCATGGAAATAAACAGTGGGGAGCTAAACCATAGGCTAAACAAAGTGTTATATCAACTTAACAGGTAAAGAAAAACGTATTTACACAATGAATGAAATCAGAGGTTTTTGATATTTTACTACAGGCGGGGGTAATCTCAAAGACTGCCGAAAATTTCACAGCTTTCCGAATGTCTGTCGTTGTCGGGAAACTTTGTATAACTTTTCCCAAACACCAGACCACGACACGTTGACACATTTTGGTATTATAATTATATTGGCTTATTCTATGTGTGAATAGAGGAAGAAGAATATGTCATCATCACACCAACGGAAAATTATGTTCGTTTGATTGTTCAAACTACGCGATGTAATGATCTTGACTTTGAACGACTTGATGTAGTGATCTCGACTCTAACTTTCACATTGACTTGATCTAGTGACCTTGATTCTAACTTTCCCGTTGACTTTGAACAACTTGATGTAATGATCTTAACTCTAAGTTGACCTGAACGACTTGTATGAGGCTTTAATTCGATCATGGACATGAAGAGTTAACCATTGAACACAGTTTGAATTACCGATTATGAAAGAGTTTTGGGGTATAATGCATGTAAAAAGGACACCGCCATAGTCGGGTATTTCCATTCCTTCAGTAAAAACACCCAACACTATTTTAAACGTTTTATTTCAATAGTTTTCAAAGGCTTTATGGTCCGGCGATGGAATATTTTTATCAGTATGTTTGTAACCCGGAGAAGGCATTGACCTTTCAATTTGACCATTGAAGTAGTTCCATGATTTGACTTAGTCACTGTGACTTTTGCAATAGGTGTTTAAATCACTCACTATTAATAACAAGTGAATTCATCATTGTATGGCCGCTAATAGTTTAGTTCCTATACAGTGTCGTTTCCATTTACACCTCCACTCACAGAATAGTTTAAGTCGTTACTTTAGGAGTCCTGAGATGCATGAGATGTAATTTAAAATCAATCCACAGCCACCCACACAGTCATTAACATCACGCCTTTTGTTACAAAAAGTTTAGTTAGAAACCACGTTGGCATCCAGACTAGGCCGCCAAGTGTCACGATAAACAACTCTGAAGTAGATAAGTGCATACTGCAACATTTGAAAGACGGTTTTACCGTCAAAAAGTTGAACTATAGCTTTAAAATGAACCGATTTGTAATTATATTGTTTTCATTAAATTCAGACTTGATTTGACTAGTCTAGTTCCTATACAGTATCATTACCATTTACACCTCCATTCACAGTCTAGTTCCTATACAGTATCATTACCATTTACACCTCCATTCACAGTTATTAAGGGGACCGTGTTAGATTAGAGTTATTAAGGGGACCATGTTACTTTTATTGTCAACACGTGTGTGCATAACTATACATCGCTCTATCCAGTCATTTTCTAGAAAATGTGTACGTGAAATTTCATTCTTTGGTTTTGCACAAACTCTTTGTCTGTTGTCTGTGGTTTTCGGTTTTTCTTTAAAAATGAAAGAAGCTGTGAAATAGATAATCGTAAATTACAAGCCAACAAAAGTCAACATACTTTTTTTCTCTGTGAGGTACCGACATTGTTTGTTCGTCTTGTTTTAGGTTCACAGTTTGTTCTGAAAAGTGACAACCCCTTGTGCTGCTATCTATGGCAGATTATAGGATTAATATTCGTCCTCTGCAACTTTTTGAGGCGGGTCAACTGGGACTTTGTCGGAACAGACACCAAACGTAAACTAAACTGGCGTCTTTACACACACGAACAGACCACAAGTTTAGAGTGTGTGTATAAAAGTGAATGATATTAATAATTGTTCAAGGATAATCAAGTAAATTGTGTAAATTGAGTGTTTACGAGTAAAAGTCCCCAATTTCACAAGAAACTCACAAACAATTAAATTTCTTAAACAAGCGGCGGACATAAAGCGATTCCCAGAACAGCAGGGAATCGTGGCTTCATTTTCGCGGTCTCAAACAACAGGGAGATGAAGTAAACAGCACCATGCGGAGAACGTAGCTATAGATGATCTCACACTTCTTTTCCTTTGTGGTCAAGAGAGCAGGCAAACATCTACGTCGAGTAACACTTAGTAACAAATACGACAACAAACCAAAGAGTTTTAGTCCATACAACGAAATTTGTTATAGTAACTTTTAAGTTTAAATAATATTTAAAAAATAAAATCAGCTATTTTCTTCCACCTGTGACTTTTGCATTACCGTTTTGTAAAAACTGGGAAATAAATATAGAAACATATTTAATAACTTGCATGTTAATGTGAACCATTTTTAAACCTAACACTCAGTGGTTAACTAATGGTCATCTTTGTTATGGGCGTCTTTTTACAGAACTGTGTGGGTGAGTGTACGAAGTCTTTGCGGAAAGCAGAAACGTTGATGCCACCCTAGGAATGTACCGAAAAGAGAATAACAAATGCGTAATCTACCTTGATGTTAACGGTGAGACAGAAAGCAATGGGTCCTAAGGCAATTACATTTATGCATGTTGTGACAAAACGAACTCTTTTCCTCTAAATCATAGAATTCTCAAGACGAACTTGCAACAAGTTTAGTCTGATTCCCACCATTATGTAGTTTCAGTAGTTTCGTTTCTGTTTCTTACGTTTGCTGATTTAAAAAACCGTAATTATTACAAGGTCAAATGTATTACATTATTTATACATAAAATGATGAATTCCCCGACGTGTAGTTTTTGACACTTGTGAGTACGAATGGGAGAGAAAAGGTTATAAAAACTAAACAAGAAGGAAAAATGAAATTCTTTCGGGATTTGGAAACTAAAGAGCGGTAAGGGAAGAGTGACTTTTTGTCGGAGATTTGGAAAAACAGCAGACTACACGATTACCATTCTGTTTCAAACTATGCATGCGATGTCATAAATAAAACTTTACTATAAAACGATATGGGGAGTATTTGAAAATATTAGCTAGGTATTGGAAAACAACATCTCGTACACTGCACATGTTTTAAAGAGATTCGACCACTTTGACGTCACAGCAAATAGTTGGAGGTGTTATGCTACGTCATCTCGTGAGAAAAAAGTATCTGCTGGCTTCGAGAAATATGCATTTGTAAAGGCATTGTAGTAACACTGAATTTTGACACTTCTGTAATTGCTTTTGGCTGAAAACAGACGTCCCTTCTAATTAGTACTATACTATACTTTATTTTGGGGTCATTATCCGATACCCCACTAGAATGACCCTAATAATTCGCCTTAGAAGATAATACATCGAAATCCAACGATTCTTTAATCAACGTATTGTTCTGTGATGTTCGCCACAATGCACTACATAATCGTCGCTCACTCGAATGAGATATTCATGATTTGTTTAATGTCCATTAAGAAAGTGTAACAATTTACATCTACTTTTGATCGTAAATCCGGTTACAGAATATCTGTATTGGCCAACACAATTCCCCACCACAATGTCTCCATATGCTATCCAACGCTTTCATCCCTTGCACAAAAAACACAGTATTTCGTTTTGTCAACATCATCCACACGGGCGTTTTGCGACAACTAGATTGTTGGCCAGGTAAACCCTAAGTATTTGCTAAACTTCTCCTAGTCCTAGGTACATATTTTGCCTGGGGACAAGAGCTTCACTGTTCCGCCAGTATTTTTCTAATCGGGGACCCAGAGTTACCCCAAACGTAAAGGCTATATCAGCGACTCAGAGCTAGATATATCCAGAACGTACGCGTAAAGGCTATCGATATCGGTGACTCTAACCTCAGAGTCTGTGCTCTAAGTCTAACGAATAATTGGACATATTCACATATACGTAAGGTAACCCACTTGTGGCAAATCGCACGAATTACGTATACTCCTATAGCCTGCATGTATTACACTATTTCAGCTACCCTGAGTGCCATTTTGAGTTTTCTATGATAATTAGAACAAAGTGTAATTATTAGAATTGACAATCTGCAATCAAATACTAGACATTCTGAAGGTTATCGACATACATGGTCTAATTCATTGTACGATTTCAGTTGATTAACACATACGGCCAATTTCATGTCAGTGGTCCTGTTTGATGCAGTCATAGACAGTGGAGGGGAGATGAGTATGATGCAATATAGTCATGGACCAGTGACAATCGCACACTTTTGCGTCTTACGCTTTTTGCAACCCAAATGTTGCAAGACGTTGTTGCGATTAGTCTGGATGCTAACGTGAATGGAGATGTAACTCGTAACGATCTATATAGGGGATAATATTGCGACGGTCATCATCGCATCTACATGGCGACAGTTTCCAAGCTATTATATAAACGCAATTGACGACCAAACAAAGACAACTAGGGGTATGTGCATGTTTTTGTTAGTTGTCAATAATTATACTCTACTGAACTCTATGGACACATTTTGTTTCTATGAGAACGTTTTTATACAAGTTACAACGGTCTCTGTGTGATTTAATCCGAGAAAGTGGAGTCCTTGCGAACTCTTTTGTCCGATTATGGTTCAAATTCTTGTCCCAATCTGAAAAGATAACAAGCAGTTACACTACAATTCTCCATGTTTGTTTTTCTACGATTTCTCTCATGTCTTTCACATCGACCTGTAATTTGTTTTCCCGATAGCTCTCTCCTTATAAATGTTAACCTGGAGGCGATACACATACTCATTTTATGGTTCGTATTTACACGATGCTTAGAGTAATCCCACATCAAAATGGTTAGGTTTACTGAAGGTCTGCCGTCTAATTGTCTCCACAAAGTAGTATTACACTTATAAAGACAACCGTTTTCAAACTTGAGAATCTGCCTCTGGCGCTCGAAAATGTATTGTGTTCTAAATTTTTCCACGGTCCCTCTTTCAAAAGTTCGGAACTTTTTTGCTCCAGCCACTTGTCATTCCGCAAATTTTATCGCTAAAATACTAAAATTCTTTACGCCATCTATCTCCCTACTGTTGACTGTTTGCTAAACACTTTTATTCTTCATAACTCTCCACACTTATTCTTGTTTTTGCCCAACATTGCTACATTTTATGCGTGTCTAAATCATCCACGTGGCATAAAAGGGTTCAAATGTAACAATTTTCGATTCAGACTTTAAACAGAAACTACAATGTAGCAATGTTAGCGACATTTTGTCGAACCAAACGACGTTTTGTTTCGGGCCAACTGGTTTCTATTCTAAATTGTGTGGTGCAAGTCAGTGACTAGTCAATCTGCTAGACCTCGGATGTTCTTCCGATAGAATACGACACACGACCGAACATCGAACTTCGTTCGCTTATAGTATCGAAAGAAACTCCGAACGTCTAGCAGCAAGACTAGTCAGTGACAAGAACACGCCCAATGAGTGAATGAATACACATGCACCCATTAAATTCGGAACACTGAGCAGACAATGCTAATTTTGTATGTGTAACAATATTTATATTTTGTCGCATGTGTTTATAAAAGGAATTTGACGTAACCTTTTTTAGAGATTATTGTAGAATTCCTCTGGTTAACAAAGCTTGAAACGTCTTTGTGAATACCGCCCAGCAATTAGCAATATGCCGGTCAATGCCCCTCTCCGCAAGTCGTAGACGCAGTTAGTGCCGTAGATTCGTAAAATGTCTTTGTTTACGACAACGTCTAAAGACAGTACATATTGCGTTGGCGTTTTTTTATTTCGTGTCAGACCACCAAATAATGTTAGGTGGTCTTAGGTTGGTCAGCGGAAAACTGCTTTGACTTGGGAGAATAATAAGATAAAGGGTTTGATTTAATAGTGTCATTATTGTTCAACGATATCTCAGCTGATATTTACTCTATATTGATTTAGGTTTATCTGTACTATTTCTGACGTGTCTCACCCGAGAAGGCTCCGAGATGTCTAGATAAAAAGTCCATAATTCAACTCATTGATGAAGTCCGTATTTTGTTGCCTAGTACCGAATGAAGAGGATAAGTACATAGTTTAACATGGATTTAAACATATCTGGTTAAATTGTTATGCTTCTAATTACGAATTTAATATCGGTCAATTAGTTTGGCTTTAAGATTGTGAACTGATGATACAGATAAAAGATTAGCTTCGTTACCTAGCGACCAAGGTACAGTCTCTTCCCTTAGTTGACTTAATTTAGGAACCTTACTCTACATCTACGATACTGTAACGTTTCTATGCAACGCTGTCACTGCCGAATTAATCAATCATTTTTGTGGGCTTTGCCTGTTTTCTGGGACACATATCTTATTGTGTATCAAATGTCGCTTCCTAACCCCAAGTCAGTAATGTGACAGTGCAATGCATCCCACAACATTATCCAGTGCCTGTCCTCGCTCTTCTCTTCTCTTCTCTTCTCTTCTCTTCTCTTCTCTTCTCTTCTCTTCTCTTCTCTTCTCTTCTCTTCTCTTCTCTTCTCTTCTCTTCTCTTCTCTTCTCTTCTCTTCTCTTCTCTTCTCTTCTCTTCTCTTCTCTTCTCTTCTCTTCTCTTCTCTTCTCTTCTCTTCTCTTCTCTTCTCTTCTCTTCTCTTCTCTTCTCTTCTCTTCTCTTCTCTTCTCTTCTCTTCTCTTCTCTTCTCTTCTCTTCTCTTCTCTTCTCTTCTCTTCTCTTCTCTTCTCTTCTCTTCTCTTCTCTTCTCTTCTCTTCTCTTCTCTCCTCTTCTCTTCTCTTCTCTTCTCTTCTCTTCTCTTCTCTTCTCTCTCTTCCCCCTCCCCCTCTCTCTCTATCTCTCTCTCTCTCTCTCTCCCTCTCTCTCTCTCTCTCTCTCTCTCTCTCCCTCTCTCTCTCTATCTTTCTCCCCTCTCTCTCTCTCTCTATCTCTCTCTCTATCTATCTATCTATCTCTCTCTATCTCTCGCTCTCTCTCTCACTCCACTGAACTAAACTGAAAAACACAGTGAAACCCCCCCCCCCCCCCTCGCCCGGAGTTTTCCTCAAACTCTCTCTGAAATCCTACATGGCCTGGCTTTATACAACATTGTTGTATAACTTAAAGTCAACTATCCCCATCCACCCCGTATAATTATGAGGATACTTGTAGTAACCACAAACAAGGAACTTCCTTGTTTGTGCAGTAACATCATGGTAACGACGTCCCATATTGTCTGCAGTAACATATTTGTTATGCACACAATAGTGTCAATAACATACATACGCTGCCACGCGAACTACTTTACTCGTGCAAACATACACAGACGGACTGATGCTGGATATACGATGGTTGTCGAGGGTTAGATAGCTTGGGTTTTATTTCAGCCAAATGGAACAAAAAAATGACTATTTTATTTTGTGATGTAAAATGATAGGAAATGTGACCCTAGAAAAGGTAAAGTACATTGACCATAGAAACGCATCAAAAAGGTTAAGTCAGTCTATAGGAATCGGGTTGTATTGCGTGCACGTGGATAGCCAGCAGATGAAACAAAACGTTGCCACCATTCAGACGATTCTCGGTGAACATTAATCAAAGTACGGTGTATTCTGAAATTGGAATAAAGAAGGTATACATTTGATAAGAGATTGGTGCTAAAATATTATGTATTTTCTTTTAAATGTACACTAAAATCTGTTGGAGACAAGCCCTACTCATCCCCCTACACACAAATTCACTCAATCTCAAACATTGTACCCGACGCTGTGAATATTTAATTGTCTTTTACTTTGATGCACGCAATCTTATTTTAACTTACAAAGACTCAAATTCCCATCACGTCGCATCGTAATCAAATCAATTGGATTACTTACTAATGTAAAACGACAATCTATAAAATCGATACAAAACGTTAAAATTTTGAGAAGCGGAACTTGATAATGTCTGACTAGACCAACAGTTTAGAGTAAAATGCGAAAACAGGTCGATGATATGAAAGCCCCTCTCCACCCACGGGTCTATGCTTGAAATACCCGATAAGCCATTGTTAATACAATTGATCTATTGTGACCCATTCTGTGTCGGCCATCTCTCTGCGTTGTCACCGCCTGAATTCTGTCACTTCAACTTCAACTTTGGTGGACCGACATTTGTAATCACCTCTATCTATTTATTCTTTGATTGTTGATTAATAGTTTACTCAGGAAATGTCAACGCGGAGGATACCTTCCGATTAAGGGATTACGGGGATGAAGACACCGTTGTTGGCAGTCCGTAACCCCTGGATACGTTTACCTACATGTATACCCTGTTTACCTTTCTCATAGAGGCTACTTTGTTTTCAAGGGTCACTTGCTGACATTTCAACTTTTGTATGAGTGAACACCTCGAAATAAGTGATCCCTAGGAACTTAATATTTGCCGCCATCAACGATGGTATCCAGAAAAAATGTGAAACTGGGGGAATGGCAAGCTAGCTATAAATAAGACTCTTGTCAATCATAGTCAGAATTTACAAACCGCAATAACTATTGTTAGTTTTACAATAAGATTAAACTAATTCTTACCATAACTTTAAAAGTTGGTATGGCATTCGTATTGATTCGACACAGACTTATTAATGTCTGTATTGATTTCAAATGAGGTGAAAATATTGTGATAGAAACGTCCGTAAGTAGCGACAGGAAGTAGATATACCAAACAAACACACACCTAAAAGTTTCCAAAATTACTCCAACCTTGGTTTCAGATATGAGAAAAAACACGATTT
Organism: Glandiceps talaboti; assembly: GCF_964340395.1. Taxonomy (NCBI): domain Eukaryota; kingdom Metazoa; phylum Hemichordata; class Enteropneusta; family Spengelidae; genus Glandiceps; species Glandiceps talaboti. The sequence goes on from NC_135569.1 coordinate 1,108,496, forward strand.
CTTTATTCAGGTTTTTCTTTCCACTGGAGGCTAATAGCCTCTCTACATGTACAGGATTTATCATTTAGTTTGAATGTCATATTCTCACCAAAAGCCAGTAGAAAAAACAGACCCAGTATTATTCCCGTACCCTTGATTCAACCCTGGATCCAACCACAGACAGTGGAGAAGAAAACGGTATGATCCAACAGGTGGTTGCCCATATTCAATTTCTTACTCGTGAACAAATCCAAATTTTGCTAAAGTAGTGTTGTCTCCTAGAGACAACGTCTCCTAGTCTACATTTTCTCATCGACACATGGATTATATCCATTCCCCTTCACATTCAACCAAATTTTCCTCGCTTCAAAATTACAGTGCATACTAGTAGGGAAGGGGTATAGCGCCCTCACCGACAAATATCGGCAACGTTCGACTGGATCCTCTTGGAGATGCCTAGCAACATTGCTGTATCACACAGCCCCGCAGCCTGACTTAGTGATAGATAATAGTTTTAATTAGAAACGTAACAAGTATTAATTCTTAATTAAACGAGACAAAAAATCTCTTATAAACTCTTGAATTGTCACCGGCAACGGGAAATTATTCAATAAATGAGGGAGGTGCTGTCTCGATTAGAAATAAATAGTCGGTACCTAGTACCTTTGCGGAGACGCGTATGAACAAACAGGAACTTCATATACTTGTAACCTGACGTTTCTTGCAGACATAATTCGCATTTTCACCAGAATTTAGAGAGATCGAGGTTTTGCTATCAGACAAAATGTTAAGTGATATGAGGAAGTGCAAATCTGTTGTGTTATATTTGTAAACGTTTTTATTTAAATAGCTTTTAAAATAAACGATATCCCATAATATTCATGTCGGCATCCACAAAGGGATTCATTGTTTTGATAGTGTTTGAGACACAACAATAACCTTTGAAAGTTACGTCAAACTTCGGCGACGAAGAGAAAAAATATTGTCATAAATGCAGTCATTTGAGCATTGCATTTTCTTTGTACTTTCGATCTAAAGTCTGGACATGGTTGAATTTTATAAACAGGAAATGTATCTAGTTTTGAAGTAGGAGTTGTTTTAAAAATAGTTTCCTTTGGACGAACTGTACGTGTATAGCCACATCTGGCGTTTTGTACAGTAATGGACAAGACAAGTAGTCAATCTCAATGTGGAATAAGAGTTACACACTTTTGACATTTGAATTATTCGACAATGTACTATTCATTTTGATGAGTATACCTTGAAGGGTTCAATTTCCAAAGAAGTGTATTGTAGTGAAAGAAACGGAAATGTAACTTTGTAAATGTTGAATTGGGAATTCACTTGAATGTGAGTATTCTGTCACAATTTGAGATTATCTTGAAAAGTTCTGAGGTGTAACTCCATTCAGTTTACTGATTTGTTCCTGGACCACTTCAAAAACCGTTGAATTATGTTGCTAGGAACTAGCAGAAACACGAAAACGCTATTTTTGCGGGAATGCATTTATGCTAGTTATTAATACTACGTCTATGTTAGTTGAAGGCGTAGCAATCTCAAATGAAATGCCCCCAGCCTCATTAGTCCAGAGACTTGTCTTGGCATTACTATCTCAAGAAGCTATCTAGACGACAGACTTATCTTGAAGCTTCAAGAAGCTCTCTAGCCCAGAGACTCGTTGCAAACCACAGCCTCTTTTATGGCACCGTCCAAGACACACTGCCCATCGTCGTAAACCACAGCCTCTTTTACGGCACCGTTCAAGACACACCGCTCCAGCAGAAATATGTGCTCAGGCTTGTGCGAATGATTAAGGTCTGTAGATGTACAACAGCTCCTTGAGATAGTATTTACAAGACACCATGTCGTCCCCCTGAGCTACAGCCTGGCAGAGTGTTATTTTAGTTATGTACTATACTACATTGTATTAGTGGTTTAAGGTTCGTTAGTGGTCTGAGACACAAATGAGAAATTTAAACTTTAACCACTCTGAATATACTCCGTGTGATAATCTACACTTTGTTAGGCGCGAAACATGGAACCTCAGACAACTATAGAGAAGATGGAATAGGTGTTATAAAGCGATGTGAAAAAAGCATTGCCAAGGGGGATGTACATTTTGTTGATTTTGTCGGTAGACTTTTCTTGCAAATTGACAAGTATGTAAACCCACTCTGTCAACAAATCATCCTTTGAAGGATTTTAGTTGTTGGAAGATCTGCTACATTTATCGCCTTAGGGGCAACTGATGTCGGCAAGGTGTTGATTAGAAAAACAAATTTATTTTGTGAAAATAAGAGTCAATAACTTGAAAAGACGGAAAGAGACCCATAAAGGAGCGTCATGAAAAACCTACTGATTAGAAAACCAGTTCTCATTGTTTGACGATCTGGTGAAGTGATCAATGCAATGCTTTGTTCGGCAACATTCACACCGAGGAATTGTTACTTTCTCGCACAAAATTACTGACAAAATATTTCGTTTTTTCTATAGATTTTGATCACATCTCAACTTTAGCTTAGACTTGAATCATAGAAATAATACATATTTGTGAACTGATGATAAAACTGTGTTACTTTACCATAACAATTATAAAGTTTTTGTTTTTCTGCATATTTTGTCGCATTTCATCGTATGTTACCTTTTCGCACAATCTAAAAACCGTGGCACCCAAAGCTTCTAAAAGGACTCATGAAAGTTAAGTTACCATTTGAAATAGTTCAGTGTTCAGATGATTTATGATCTTGCACATGCCCCGTGTGAGGGCGTAATTTTTGAGAAACGATCGATAGGTTGTAAAGTTTTTCAAATCGTCTCCAAGGCATCCATCGTTTTTGTATTTATATAGTTTTGAGTTAATATAGAGAGAGAGAGAGAGAGAGAGAGAGAGAGAGAGAGAGAGAGAGAGAGAGAGAGAGAGAGAGAGAGAGAGAGAGAGAGAGAGAGAGAGGGGGGGGAGTGGGGGGAGGGAGCCAAAACTGCATGGACCTTGAAGGTTTTCTTTGTTGTCATTCACTACTGAACAATACTTTATTGAAAGTGAGATTATTTTGAGTGAGATGGGAGATTAGTGACGGTGACGACCACATCATGCTGAGAAAATTACCCACCTCTAAAAATAACGAGCAGGTTAGTGACGCAGGACAGACCCATAAATAGTTTGTCTGTCATGACCCTTACAAAGTATGACAGTCATTTATTGTACTTGTAGTAAGTTCCAAAGAAACTTATCATCGGTAATTTAAATTAGCGACGATGGCTTCTATTTTCCTCGTCAACGACCAAATTATGTCTTCAAATCTAAATGTCTTGATTACGTCTACAATGTCACCATTTTTATTCTTTTGAAAGTAAACCATGTTAACAACGTGTTATCCTTTACTAACTTAAACAGATATCACAGATTACATCATGTACTAGTTACAGAATTAAACTTTACTGGTAATTCATGTGTATATCCGTTACAAAGTCGGAAGAAAAGTACTGGACAGTATAGTATTACATGTATAATGTTATAAAAATAGTTTGACAACAAAAGGAAAACTGAGAAACGTTTTTGAAACATTCTGTTTGTACGATGATAATTGGCAATAGTGTTGATCTACGTACGTGGACGGTTTCCAGTTCTTTGTCCCCATTCCAAAAACTTACACAGAAAGGGTGATGGGAAGGGTGTGGTTCTCAATGATGAAGCAGGGCAGAGAAGATTGTAATATTGACTACCTTCGTCAATATTAGTTCTGAATACTTAATTCTTAAAATTTGGGGTTGGAATCTCGAAATGTCATCTCATGTTAACGTTGAACGCGGAAGAGTAAAAAGAGAGTCAAATGTGTCTTGTTGAAACTAGTCCGTTGTAGAAACAGGATTTGCCTAATTCTTCCCGAGTCACCAACGGAGGTCCATTATCATGTTGGAAGACTCTTACAAGTATTCTTCCTCGGTCGACCACAATCTGATTAAAATCTGATGTCGGAGTACGGCTTTCCTATATTTACTTTTTTTCTTCATATACTGTCGTGTTTTTTTTTAGCTGAGTGTAGTTGTAGATGTGTTTGCCTTCTCCTACCGTTGAATGCAACATGTATGCAACGACAAGTTTAAATGGTACTAAACCTACATAGTAATAAAAAATAGGCACTAACGTGGAACTAGCGTAATTTTAGTGACGGATAGTTGTACTCAGTTGTAGATGGTTTTTGTTTTTGTTTACTCTCGGCGTGAAAACTGGAATGTTACCCTTCTTGATGTCGTGGGAATCTGATATTTATAAACGTTGTTATTTGTGTGGGAATACTAATAATAGTGACGGCTGCATCGTGCAGGGAAAATTACAATCACCAGACTTACATGTGTATATGTTTTTTGTTTCTGTTTTCCCATGACGTCAACATTGTTATTTATATTGTGTGTTTTTTTTAGAGTGGATGGTAGTGGCGACGGCATCAAACAGGGAAAATTGCCCTCCTCCAAATCACAAGGTGTTAGTGACGTAACATATATTTTGCATTGTCTTCAAGGTGCAATCAAGTTCTGAAGACATCTTAATTCAAGAGACTCTAATCTGTTAATTTGATAATTTAAATCAGTAACGATGTCTTCTTCTTTCTCTCGCCAACGACCAAATTATGTCTTCAAATCTAAATGTCTTGATTACGTCTACAATGTCTCCATTTTGAATCTTTTGAAAGAAAACCATGTTAACAACGTGTTATCCTTTACTCAGTTGATAAGTACGAGGTTTGACAGAATTTATACTTTGTTGTGGACACTGTAAACTAACTGTGGAAACTAATAGACTAACAGTACCACAACCCTGCTACAAAAATGGTCTTAGCCCTATCCAGTAACTATCCACATATGTAGACAAATATAATGTTTGCATTTTTATTTCAATTTTTGAAAAAAGACAATTTGTCAAAGTAACCAATAATGACATATAGACACGCTCTGTGGACAATCTACACGATCACCATCTTATTTCCCGCCAAGGGCGAGGAAAACAGATATTCAACGATCTTCTGTATTCGACATACGTGCTATAATATCTTTAGCTATATTGCATTAAGTCAGCAGAATTGAGTAGAAATAAAATGTTCTTGTAGCCAACAAGGAATCGCGATTTTAACACTTCTTTGACTTCAAGATAATGTCGTATCTTGGACGTGGACTTTAATGCAAGGAGTTTTGTCACAGTGATGCATTATGGTTACTAAATATTGTCTTGGCTTGAGACGAAAGATATCATTATTTTTTACGAATACCCTCATCGAGATCCCAACCGTTGTGATTTCTCGACAGCGTGACGTCACAAAATATGTCCAGTCGTAAACTCGATCAGCCAACAACGTGTTAATTTACGAATTAAAATTTACATCCCAATTTCAAATTCCGTAACTAGTACATGGTGTAATCTGTGTCATTTAGTAAAGTTAGTAAAGGATAACACGTTGTTAACATGGTTTACTTTCAAAAGAATCAAAATGGTGACATTGTAGACGTAATCAAGACATTTAGATTTGAAAGACATAATTTGGTCGTTGATGAGAGAAAGGAGAAGATATCGTCACCAAATTAACTCCGTTAATTTCTCTTCAGAACTTTGAAGAGCACTCTGTCATCTCATCTTTGTAAAATGTCTGTGTTAATTGTTAATTTGACGTTTTAAGGGGTTGGGGTAATTTTCCCAGCATGCTATTGCCGCCACTATAATCGCCACGTTGGTAGGCCACAACAACAACAATATAGATATTTTCATTATCACGTTTTCAAACATAACATCCCAATTTTCACTTTAAGAAAACAGTAACAAACACATAGTGATATTCTTTTGTCAATCATCAAAACGCTCACATGTTGTGTTTAACAATGTTTCTGTTGGGAAATAATCTGCAACGTCAATAATTTGTGATGACACCCTGCCACTCTGACTTCAATGTCTGTTGACATATGAACTGATAAATGATAGAAAACTCTAGCGCTCACGTACGTGGACACACACACACACACACACACACACACACACACACACACACACACACACACACACACACAGATCATTGAAAGTTTCAATAAACTCCACGCAAAATTGTCGCTTCAAACTTTACTTAGTAAAAAGACACCACTTCATTCATCTCTGAATCAATTTTGTTAATTAACTCTTTTCCTACATTTAATTATGAAATAAGTTACAAAAGTTCACGAAAAGAGTCAGTATTCAAAACCTCAAAGTTTGCTAAATCTCAAACCATGCATAATGAATGATGCACATGCACACTGAGATTGGAAGATAAAAATTCCAATGGAAGCGGCGAAATTCACACACTAAACCGGCGAGGCCCGAATTACAGGGTAAAACTGTAAAAGAAAGTATACATGTTTTACAAGTTGAGGGCGCCAACACTCATGGAGGAAGCATTTCGAATCAAGGGATTGTCGATACAATGGTTGGAGGCTACATATTCTGTTAATATTCGACTCGAATAAAAACTGAGCAATTTTATTCAAGGATATAGGGATGTGATGTGACGATGTGGTGTGCTGTGGTGTGGTGTAGTGCCAGTGGTGTGCTGTGCTGTGGTGCGATGCGATGCGATGCGATGCGATGCGAAGGTGATGAGATGTGATGAGATGCGATGGGAGACGATGTGATGTAATGTGATGTGACGTGATATGGAGATAAATTTTAATGTTATACCATAATAAGCTTTGACATTGACGAAAAGTAGTAAGTCAATTATATTTGTTGTTGCTGCTGTTTTCTCGATGTGAAAAAATTGTGTGATGTTATGTTTGAAAATGTGATAAAGAGAAGTCCATATTGTTTGTCAATCAACTTAACGATATGATAGTCGACGTCTGTGATGACAGTATCACACAGAGAATACTACCCCAACCGCTCAAAATATCAAATGAACTTTTTTAATGGCTTTGGAAATCTGGTGATTTCAATTGGTTAAACGATGGCTTCTCTTTCTCCTCATCGACGACTAAAATCAATTTGATTTACGTTTACACACCAGTGGTGTAATACTGGTCATGATGTGCAATAATACGGGTAAATTATTGGACCCAACAAAACATTTTTGAAAAAAACGTTCCGGTTGCAGTAAATACAGGTCATTTGTAACCACCATTTTGTATATGTTGAATGATCGAAAGTCAAATATATTTTCATTTCAATATCTGGAGAGTAAAAGTAATTGTGAACTAGAAAAAAGTTGTAAAATACAATCCTTGTCAACGCGGCGTTTAGCGGCACTACACACGGTCCGCTGTCTCATTTCTTACCCTACAGCTCAGACCACTATATAGTGGTTTGAGCCTACAGTCACTGAGGTGTTCGAAACGTATGAAACACATCTAAACAATAGACTGAATCATGCGAAAGATCAGCCGTTGTTGGCGCTATTTTTATCCCTTTCTACGAAGTATGGGGAAGGGTGACAAGGACACTCCCGGCCGGGCAATATGTATTTTAAAAGTCTGCGCCAAACGATTGTATTGGTGATTTTACAGAGGGAGACGCTAGACTTAATCTCAAACATGTTGCCATTTATCCATATTTATGGAAATGCAATCGCCGAAGAAAAAAATGGCTTGCAAAATACAGAAAGACCATATTTTTGTAATAAGAGAAAATTCGGGCTAAACAAATATTGAAAGAAACAGAATAATACGATGATTTAAAAAAAGTCTAAATTCCAACGACATAGAACTACGGTAAAAAATATCATATGAAAGTAGAAAATAAGTAGAAAGTGATAGATAGAAATTTTGGTTAGTGTAGCTATCTATAGACAAGACTACAGATGTTTCGGAATCACAGACAAGAAAGACATTACTCTTTGTCTTTGTTCGAATGTGGCACAGTGGTTAGTCTGCAAGGTATGCCGTGTCGGGGCGCCCTCACACCCAGATGTTTTGAGATGTAGTACGATGTCCTAGCAGTGGTCCATTGTTGTGTTATTGGAGTCAACAGACGGGCGCATGCGTATTTGCTTATTACCTTCAGATAAATAACCAGGAATATTTATCGTTCATGTGATCAAATCTGCAATGAGGCAATGCTATTTATTTTCTACTTTCATGTGACATTATCTTCAAATTTGATGAATTTGCAAGCCCCAAATTCGTACCAGCCCAAATTTGTATTTATTATCTGCATGTACGGTCCGTGGACATTGATTAGTTCCTACGAACTATTTCCATGGCCCTCACCAGAAATGTTCTATCCGTTGCTTTCAAAGTTTGTGCATATACTTTTCTTTTCTGGTGGAATAAATTTCAATTCAATTCAATTAAGATTTCCCCCTTTATTGACATGACATAAAAATACTTTAATTCATTCAGGCAAACCACAGGGTGCCCAGGCTCATTTAGTTCTGTTTACAAATATAAACAAAACAAAATAAACATACAAGTAAACAAACAAACAAAAACAATCAAACAAATAAACAAGTAAACAAACAAACAAAATTAACTGACAAATGAGTAGATACATACATGAGTAAACGACAACAAACCAACGAACAACCAAACACTGCCCCCCCCCCCCTCCGAAATGGTCACATGTGGGTTATTTCCATGCGAGCATGTTGTGGTTGTGCCGTATAAAGAGGCCCGTGGTTTATGATGACGACATTAATTATGCAAATAAGTTAACTTTATGCAAATCACAACCATAACAATTATGAATATGACGAGTCATGATATCATTATCTTGGGATAAAATTCTGAGCTACCGCCAGTGATAATCAATTATGCAAATTACTTATTAACATAAAAGTGATATCAAGAAGTATTATAATAGCTCGTGCGCTTGGTTATCACAATATGTATGTACCAAATTATGTGAAATTTGAAGGATACATTTTCAAGATATTTCAAAAATAATTGAATAATTGTGTGACGTATTCATTAAAATAAATTGTATAATAATCAAAAATCATTAATTTTCTGTTTCTGTTACAATAAGGAAGAAACGATTTGTTTTGATTAGAATATTGTTGCAGGAGACAAGCGCGTACGTACGCGTACTTACGTCACGCTCCGGCACGCGTCAGTTATCAGTCATATGAGATAAGTTAGGGAGCCTCGTGACACGTCGCCCTAGTTCGATATCGATCTCTCAGCTGTACAATCGAAATCCTGGAACTCAATTTCGTAAAATCAAATGGCATCCGTAGTTTTGAGAGGAAACAGGGTTTTTCTCGAAAATGGCGAGGTCTGTCCAGCCACGATTTTCGTCAAGGATGGAATAATAACGGATGTCAAAACTGGTGACACAAGTGAAGCTAGAAATCCGGTAAGAAGCGTATCACTGCTACTGGGCCAGTTCCGTTGACGTTGTACCGTACACGGACATTTTCAAAACAGTCGGTCTGTTTATATGTAATCGCTTTTTGCACGTTTATAATGCAAAACTCTCTCCAACTCTGTCCATAGACCCTCCACCCTGTCTATGCTCTGTCGAACGTCTATCGCATATGATTCAAACGCGCAAGCATTTGGGATTGTCAAAATAACGTGGAAGTCTTGCGATGTGAACTCTGTAATGTACGACATGCCAGGCTTTGGCGCAACGTGTGGGTTAACCCACAGGTACTCGAATCAATCTGTATGATTTAAAAAAAATATGTTTAGTCTTATTTACCATACAATGATACATATTTTTTTTAAAACCATACATATTGATTCGAGTACCTGTGGTTGCCCCTAGTCCTGCTTGCAGACGGTGCACGCACGCGTACGGGTCCATAAGGGCGTGTAATATTTCATAGATTGTTGTTTTCCTGGTCTACAGACTAAATATAAGTTCAACCTCTTGATTATATATTCGTATCTGTAAGGAAAAAAGAGAAGGGAGGACATCTTCTTTTGTTAACCTCTCAAATATGAACAAAACATGCACATTTGCCTAACAAAAACATACGTTGTATTTTTTTTCTCTCTTTCATTTCTATATATTTATTCAATATCTGTATAAACTGTATAAGTTCTGGTGAAATAAATTTCAATTCAATTCAATTCAAATTCAATTCAATTCAATTCAATACCTGCATGAACAATAGGTGCCAAATAAAGTTATACACTATCACTTAGGGCAAAAAATGCTTTTGTAATGAGAAAAATGGACCTTTTACAATAAGTGAGTGCTGTATAAAATCCTCTATGTCAGCGGCAAGTCAATAAGTGACATACAGTCAAAGTTCAGTGCTGATTGGCTGAGAAAGAGGCGTTGGCTGATGACATCAGATGACTGCTGCATTTCAAAATCAGGAAGCACGTCCCATCACTAAACCAGGCACCATGGATCGCAAAAAGTATTCGACAGCTTCCTGGCGAGTGTACTTGTACGAATTTGAATACAACTGCATTTTTATTGTGTCAAACTGTCAATCTATGTATATGGAATTGATTTCAATTTTGGTGGCCCATAAAGTAGTGATTGTTTCCAGGGGCTTTCTTTACATAGGTGTAGTTTTGAACAGCCAATCAGCAATGAGCTGATTATTCAAAATAGCAAGACGTACAGAGGAGTTTATACAGGATCGTGTCTTGATGTCCCCCTTCTCTTTTTTCCTTATAGGTAGGAATATATAGTCAAAAGGTTGTTATATTTAGTCTGTAGACCAGGAAAACAACAATCTATTAAATATTACACGCCCTTATGCACGGGTCTAGAATTACTGACGTGACCCTCAACACAGAAGGAAGGAAGGTACCTACTCAGTATGCAAGCAGGACTAGGTTGACCCGTGTACTGACCCACTTCAGAGGGTCAAGGGCAATGATCGATGAGGGGCGGTTGACTGTAGGGTATTAAAAAACAAGCCCTGGTAATACTGGTAGTGCAATATGCTGTTCCACATTATAGCATAGCTGACCTCTTGTGAAAGGTCAGTGTTCAACTTTGTCTGACACACATATGCAAATGATCTGGATTTTTTGTTTGTTGACAAAAATAACGCCTTGCACCACAGTCACATATGTATGTACCTTATTTGCATGATGACATCAGAGGGGCCTATTTTGTAGATCATGAAAATATCTGCTCATGACTACAATAGAGGTATTAACTAAATATCTCAATAATACATAGAAGTGTTGACATTTTGGGTATAATAAAGACTAAGTTAAGTAGGCTTGAAAATTATTTGACATAATTGCATTATTTAGATTTTTCGTTTCTTTTCTTTTTTAGGTTATTGATTGTGGTGATCTACTGGTAATGCCAGGTATAGTAGATAGTCATGTCCATGTCAATGAACCAGGTCGAACTGACTGGGAAGGCTATGAGACTGCAACTAAGGCTGCTGCTGCAGGGGGAATCACCACTATAACTGATATGCCATTGTAAGTAGACACTTGATGTATGCTACAATAACTGATATAGGTGCACCCAGCTATGGGGGTGCCACCACTATAACTGATATGCCATTGTAAGTAGACACTTGATGTATGCTACAATAACTGATATAGGTGCACCCAGCTATGGGGGTGCCACCACTATAACTGATATGCCATTGTAAGTAGACACTTGATGTATGCTACAATAACTGATATAGGTGCACCCAGCTACGGGGGTGCCATCACTATAGCTGATATGCCATCGCCCAAAGTAAAACTTTCAGTATATTCAGCTGCAGGGGGTGTCACTGCAATAACTGATAATAGCAGGGCTTGAAATTAACAGTAGTCTTGTGTCCAAAGACTATCAATTCTTGTCATGGGGCTACCATAACTTGTAGCTGCATGGTAGCCCACTCAGGCTAACACTGATTATGCATGGTTTCAAGGATGGAAGATTTATGGACATTCTTTTAATAACACACACACACATTTCCAATAGAGGAACTCTGTTTTCAGTTCAGGAATATGAGACTATTAGTCACCATCCTTGGGATACCAATTTCTGAAATTGGGGAAAAAGTTAATTTCAAGCCTTGATTACCATTGTCAGTAGACTTTGCTGTGGCAGTCGTAGATTTTTCTAAACTCTAGGCATACTCAGCTGCAGGGGGTGTTATCACTATTATTGATATGTCATTGTAAATAGTGAGTCCTAAACTCCATCAACAGCAAGGGGTGCACCACTGTAACTGTTATGTAGTTGGTACTCCTAAGGCCTAAAAAAATAATTGTTTGGTTCCGGTTACCCAACCCCACCAAGCTTTTCACTGCTGACCCTGAACTTTTTTTTATGTATTTAAGAAAAAAGATAATAATAAAATCGCAAACAATTCTGAAGTCTCACAAGAAATAGTGGATGTGGAAACTGACATCAACTTAAAAAGACATTTTAAATATAAAACTGTTCTGTAATGGCTGTACATTTGATCGGAAGAAATAAGTAACACAGAGACCATTTGGAAAACAATGGAAAACACAACTACCTGAACTAGACACTCACATATGAAAAAAAAGATACAATAAAAAATCTGCCTACCTCACACAATTGTTTTTATTAGGCCAAAGCTGTTGAGAGATATTTTGACTGTGAATAGAAATGTTCATTTGATAGTATGAACTCAAGAGTTCATTAACATTCCTTTTTTTCAGTCTTTTTTATATATATGTTTAGTAATCAATAAGTACTTCTGGCCTCTGGCCCAGAGTACAATCTCAAAAAAAGTCCAGATATTACGTCTATCAAAGGTCAAAGGTACAAGACATACATTAATTAAAGGAGTATAATACAAAAATTAACAATAGGAAATTTCTGTACTTATTCCAAGTCTTGTAGAAAGAATGCTCTTTTTTCAAAAGCATAAAATAAATATCTTGAACAGTTTTTTATAACAGTAGGATTTCAATTGTTCATAAACCTCAAAAAATTATGATAGTGGATTTTATGTATACATCATAGGAATATACTTTTCTTTGAGTTCTTCATAAAGAGGACAAACAAATATAAAGTGTTTCTCATCTTCAATGGTATCCAGGCACACTGGACATAACCTGTCTTTGTGTTGGATCCCCAAATGTCTGCCCTTTTCAATCATAAGACTGAGCAGAAACTCTAAACTTTAATATGGTTAAACGAAAAATAGGTTTCATCTGAATCGTAAGGTACAACTCTAGGATTAACTTTATGTTTCAAATACTTTATAGCTACGCAACCTATCAAATGAACCAACAATATCACACCAGTTCTGAAAATCAATATCCAGACAGCGTTGACGGAAATTGATGACAAATAAGTTTTCATCTCCAACCCCTTGATTGTACCATGTTTCAGCAAAACCGTACATAAATAGAATTGATTTTAAGATTTTTCACCCAACATTCTTTGTTGGCATTTGCCAAAGTACACTTTAAACGATAGCAATGTAAAACATAACAGCTTTGAGTCATGTTTAGAATTCTGAGCCACTATTTTAACTTTTAACCAATCATAATGCTCTTAAAGTTGGATGGCCTAACTCTCCATGTATACACACTGCTATGATTTCTGTGATGAAAGTAAAAATTTACAAAACTTAATCTGAATATTTTCAATGGCTTGTCCTTCAAGATAACCTGTCTTATCTCATTTCCATAGTGCAAGATTGCCCAAATTTTGGTGTCAAATATTTTAAAACACGGTGGAATTTGCACTTGGCCCAATTTTCTAAGGTTGATCATTAGAGCATGCATAGCTTTAGATGCTTGCTCAGCCAATTTGTTTTTTATCGACATAATCCAATATAAACTCTATTGGCATGTGATCTGATTCAGTTCTACAACCAACTTTTAAAACCAGACATGTCATCGAAAATATTGTGTGAAACTACAAGATAGTCTACTACACTTGCACCATTGTGTGAAATGCAAGTAAAATTACCCTCATAATCTGTAGCTTTGCGACCATTTACAATATGCATGGAAACAGATCTACACATATTCAATAGAATGCTCCCAAAATCATTTGTTTCTTTGTCGCAATTACTACGAACACCTACATCTGTGTCTACATTGTAATAGTCTCAGACAGGTACATACATACATGCCATTGTCATTGTTAACAGAATAACACATCACCAGTATGAGCATTGAAATCTATTAAAATGACCCTATGGATGAGGATTGAATTAATTTATAAAACTATTTTATCATGGCTTCCTACTTGAAAAATCAATGTGAAACAACATAGACCAAGTCTGTGTTTGTAAATCAATATAGTGCAAAAAACTGAAAAATGTATAAAAAGTTTGTTATTGTACATAAAGATAAAGATAAAGTAAACATTTGTATAGCGCCAAAATCCAAAAATAAAAATTGTTCAGAGGCGCTTCACAAAATATATTTAAAAAAAAAAAAAAAAAAAAAAAAAAAAAAAAAAAAAAAAACTTTCCATAAAATACACAAAGTCTAAATTACGCAATGGAAAAGAAAATGTTCCACAAATGTTCCTTATGTCTAAAAAAATCAAAAATAAGTTTTAGTTCAGATAATACGCTTAGAAATACGCTTCTCTAAAAAGGTAAGTCTTGATACTCCCTTTAAAAGATGACACTGTTTGACATTGTTTGATTTCCTGTGGTAATTTATTCCATAGTTCTGGTGCAGCAGTAACAAACGCACGTTTTCCATAAGTATGTTGAGCTGGGTTAATTGTGAGAAGAAATTTGTCCTTTGACCGAAGTTCGCGTACAGGCTCATACCGATTGAGTAGATTTGATAGATATGGCGGTGCTAAGCCATGCAGTGCCTTGAACGTAATCAGAAGAAGCTTGAACTTAATTCGTTGCTGTATTGGAAGCCAGTGAAGTTTGAACAGTACGGGTGTTATGTGGTTTGTCTTCTTGGTCCTGGTGATTAATCGCGCACATGTATTTTGAACACACTGTAATTTCCGCAGATACTTGAGTGGTGTACCATGTAAGAGGGCATTGCAATAGTCAAGTCTGGATGTTACAAATGCATGAATTAACATCTTTACTGCATCTTCAGAGAGATATGGTTTTATTTTACTGATGTTTCTTATATGATAATATGCGGCCTTGCAGACTTGGTTGACTTGATTTTCCATGGACATTCGGCTGTCAAGAGTTGTTCCAAGGTTTCTAACTGCAGTGGATGACTGTATCTGGATTCCTCCAATTTTCATGGTTGGTTTATCAAGTTTACTGATATTTTTACTTGAACCAAAGAAAAGTAACTCTGTTTTATCCGGATTTAGTTTCAGCAGGTTTTCATTCATCCATCTTTGGATACATAGTACACAGTGTTCCATACGCAATATGTTATTGTCCATGTCTTTTAACTTGAAACACAGATAGAGTGTGGAGTCATCTGCATAGAAATGAAAATCTATGTTGTTCTCTCTTAGTAAGTCACCAAGTGGAGATGTGTAAATTGTAAACAGTATCGGGCCAAGTACTGATCCCTGGGGAACACCATACTGGAGAGTGTGACATTTTGATGATGTATCATTTACTTGTACTGTCTGTTGACGATTTCTGAGGTATGACTCGATCCATGATAATGCAGTTCCTGTAATACCCATACGATTTTGTAGCCGAGAGATAAGGATAGAATGGTCCACAGTATCGAAAGCTGCAGAGAGATCAAGCAGTACCATCATCACGATTTTACCATTGTCAAGTGCTGAAAGAATGTCATTTTGTACCCGGAGAAGTGCTGTTTCTGTACTGTGGTGTGTCTTGTAAGCAGATTGCATGGGTTCATCTAACTTGTTAGAGTGTAGATGATCATTGATCCTCGTCGCAACGACTTTCTCAATTGTTTTCGACAGGAATGAGAGGTTGGATACTGGTCTGTAGTTCTTCATTATTTCTGGATCAAGATTTTGTTTCTTTAGTAGTGGCTTGACTATGGCAGTTTTTAACTTGTCAGGTACACATCCAGTAGAGAGTGATAAGTTGACAATGTTGACATACTACAAACATTTTACATATTTATTAATTTTCTGTAATTTTATTAAGTTACAAACACAGACTTGGCATATGTTGTTTCACATTGATTTGTCAAGTAGGAAGCCATGATAAAATTGTTTCATAAATTAAAAATCCAAAATAAATACTCAGTTGTTATCCATGTGGTCACTTTAACATTAAATTTTTCATTCTGTCTGTTTGACAGTCAACCCAAACAACCAGAAAGAATAAGAACAACCCGAATTCTGACTGTGATTCTGTCCTTGCCTGAAGTTTTCATAGGAATTTGACAAATTTGTTTTTATTTGACTTTAGAAACAGTATTCCATCCACTACAACTATGGATGCTTTTAATTTTAAGATGGAACATGCCAAAAACCAGTGTTATGTAGATGTTGCATTCTGGGGTGGTGTTGTACCAGGTAATCAGGTAATTTCAGATAAAAGTTTTTCTCTGTAGTTCTGGTGACTTTTTAAATAGAATTGTTTCTGGTCAGCGCGTGCATCACTTCAATACCCTAGTGTCGGTCTTTTTTTGTGTGTGTTTGTCCAGCCCATGCAGTCTGGAGATCCGAGGGGGAAACACAAAAATAACCCTCCCTACTTCAGTTAAGACAACTGCAGAGCCAATTATGAACAAGCAAATGACATCTACCCCACATACACACTTGCTCTAAAGTACTAAATAAAAAGAACAGTAACTGCCATAAATAGTAGATTTAGTGACAGGTTTGTTGAGATTTAAAAAAAAAAATTGAGTCGTCGCAACATTTTAGACAAACTGTCCTGACCAGAAACAATTCTATTTTTTGGCCTTAGAAACCAATTTCCCTGAAACTAGATGTTGTACACGTACAAAACTCCTCAGTTGCCATAAATCTTCTCCATGGTCCTTTTGAAATAATGACAACATAACTTTGGGTGTTCACCTTGACATTGATGAATGTCTATTTTTAGCCAACGTCATTGAAGAAGCACCATACCATGGATTATACATTGTATTTACTTTTCTAACATCTGAAAATTCTGGGGTTTTTTTTCTGTTTGCCATACAGTTTGAACTCAAACCAATGATCAGTGCTGGAATTGCGGGATTTAAGTGTTTCCTTATCTTTAGTGGAGTTGATGAATTCCCACATGTATCGGAAGCTGATCTACACCAGGCTATGAAACAACTACAGGGAACCGACAGTGTCTTATTGGTATGTGTTTTTTTTAGCTCTGCTTCCCAACACAACTACAAATACCCAGGGTACATCACATTGACATTCACAAAATTCAACAAGCCATTTGTCGTCTCAGGGCAGATCTCACAAAATCCTATGGAGTGCATAGCAACCACGCTAGGGTGGTCAAGCTGAAGTGTCAAATGCATAGCAACACCATTGTTCTCAATGTCATTGCACGTAATAAGTACATGATAGATCAAATGAAGTAATCTTTAAAAGTATGGATGTAAAACGCTGTGCATATGGGGAATGTAAGTCGCCGACTTGCAGGGGTTTCATTAACTGCCATCAGGCAGAGATTTATGGCCGTCTGGGCACGGATGAAGAGCCAGTTGAAATTGACCTTGTTACCTTTATTTTGGCCTTGAAATCGGTTTCAACACAAACTTTTCAAAATTGCATTGAAAATCAATCAATCAAAATAATTTGTAAAGCGCCAAAATCCAGGCAAAGTTCTGTTCAGGGGTGCTGGATGGTTAATCCACACCATAGGCTTTACAAAACAAATGTGTCTTCAGTTTTCTTTTGAAACAATCAATAGTTGGTGCAAGTTTAATGTCAGTTGGCAGTGAATTCCAGAGCTTTGGAGCAGCATAAGCAAAAGAACGTCCACCGTAGTTGATTTGCTTGTAACTTGTTGTCGTAAGAAGGTTTTTGTCCTTTGAGCGTAAGGTGCGAGCTGGTATGTATACTTGTATAAGGTCGGAAATGTACTCCGGTGTAAGACCATGAATTGCTTTGTAAGTCAGGAGTAAGATCTTGTAGTCGATTCTAGAACGAACTGGTAACCAATGGAGTTTGATGAGAGTAGGAGTTATGTGTTCATATTTCTTTGACCGGGTGATGATTCTTGCAGCTGTGTTTTGTGCACGCTGAAGTTGGTTTGTGACTGATTCAGGGAGACCATACAGTAAAGAATTACAGTAATCAAGTTTAGTGGATATAACAGCATGAATTAAAGTACAGCAATCCGCACTTGAGATGTATTGACATATAGATCCAACGCGGTGGAGATGACAGTACATTGATTTACATGTATTCTTGATGTGCTGGTTATACACGTGGATATTGTCAAAGAGTACACCCAAATATTACGTTGGATCTACTCGAGGGATCTCAGGCCCTATATTATAGGACATCTTGCTTGCCAGGACGCAAAATTGCTATATTGTCACATATTAATGTATGAAGATAACGTAGTGTAAAATCGGAATACGGTTGTCAGGAACTAGACTAGTAATGTATGAAGATAACAGTGTAAAATTGGAACACTGTTGTCAGGAACTAAGCTAGTAATGTATGAAGATAACGTAGTGTAAAATCGGAATACAGTTGTCAGGAACTAGACTAGTAATGTATGAAGATAACAGTGTAAAATTGGAACACGGTTGTCAGGAACTAGACTGTGATTTCCTGACCCGTCTTTGTAATTTAGAACTGTTCATTTCTGAAATCTAGCATCAAATTGGGGCATTTGTTCTATAAAAATGTATAAAGACTTTTAGCTTTTGTCCATATTTGTCAACAATGTAAATGTCAATGGTACATAAAGGCTTACGGCGTATGTGTAGTGAGTATGCTTACAATGTGTATGCGACACATTACATCCTTGACAACCGTTGTTAGGCATATTTGCATATCTTGCGAGATCTGCTGCGAGACAGAAAATGGCTTATTTGGGGTTCTGTTATTACTCCATACATGTATGTTATTCCAAAAAGCAAATATGAAAAAAATGTTCACATTTACTAGGGAGCTTTTGTCTCATACTTTCTGTGACTCATAAATTCCTGACTGAGTTGTGGGATTCTAGTAGTCTAATACATGTAGTATACACAAACCAAGTTATTGCCTTTGAATAGAAAATAT
Source organism: Glandiceps talaboti (assembly GCF_964340395.1). NCBI lineage: Eukaryota > Metazoa > Hemichordata > Enteropneusta > Spengelidae > Glandiceps > Glandiceps talaboti. The sequence goes on from NC_135569.1 coordinate 1,127,457, forward strand.
GGATTATATACCCTGGTCATTCTATGTCATAATGACCCCTGTCTGTATCACTGGTTCTGCGGTGCTCAAAATACGAGTCAAAACATTTCAAATTTAAATTATTTTCCTGATTTTTCATAAATTCTGCTTGAGGAGGTATGATGTTATTCCCCAATATTTTTCTTCATTCATCCAGAAAATACTCGTAACCTATTAATTTGTCACTACTCATCTAGAGAGACTCATAGTGACAAGGCTCCTTAAGTCACTCATATTTCCCTTGGTTGAACAAAGAAAATATTGGGGAATAAAATCGAATTGCCAGGTGATAGCATTTAGTATATACTATCTTGACAAATAACCAATCAGAATGATGATAAGTGATGCATAAACTGAATGTGGTTGTATTTTTCAATATTATTTTCAGTTCCACGCTGAGGTTGATGGTACAGCTCCTGATGTATCTTCACTAGATCCTGTGCATTATGATACCTTCCTCAAGTCAAGGCCGTGTTCTATGGAGAATGATGCCATCAAATTAGTGACTAAAGTGTGCTTGCAATACAAGTGAGTGTCAAGGAGTTTTTTGTTGGAGTGCTTGTGTTGTCTTGGAAGTGTTGAGCAGTGCAGTACAGTACAGTTCATTTCAGAACGGCGCAGTACAGTACAGTACAGTACATTACAGTACAGTATAGTACAGTACAGTACAGTACAGTACAGTACAGTACAGTACAGTTCAGTGCAGTGCAGTTCAGAACAGTACAGTACAGTACAGTACAGTACAGTTCAGTTCAGTTCAGGACGGCACAGTACAGTACAGTACAGTACAGTTCAGTGCAGTTCAGTTTAGAATGGCACAGTACAGTTCAGTACAGTACAGTACTTTATAGTTCAGTTCAGAATGGGCACAGTACAATTGATAGTAGTGTAATATAGTACATTTTTTGTACAGCACAGCACGTTACTTTATAGTACAAAACAGCACAGCTTACAGTACATCACAGTACATTGTATTATTGTACTGTACTGTACTGTACAGTACTGTACCGGACAGTACTGTACCATACTGTACCTTACCGTACCATACCGTACTGTACCATGCAGTACCATACCGGACAGTACTGTACCATACTGTACCATACTGTACCATACCGTACTGTACCGTCCCATACTGTTCTACACTATACTGTACCACCTACATGAAATTACCTTTTTGTTACTCCATAACACGTATGTTATCTGTCACACTGTCTAAGTTTGTATCTTTTGTCACCTGTGTTACAGAGTACCATGTCACATTGTACACCTGTCGTCTGCAGAAGCTCTACCAATCATACAAGAAGCCAGGGCACAGGGAGCTCCTCTGACAGTGGAAACATGCCATCATTACCTGTCATTGGCTGCTGAGAACATACCAGGTGGTGCTACTCAGTATAAATGTTGTCCTCCAATCAGAGAACAAAGCAACCAGGTGAGAAAAGAACATAATCTGATATGAATCCGTTGATGATGTAGAGAGTGTTAGAAATTATCAACCTCCATCAGGCATTATAAGCCCATGAGGGGTTGATAGGAATGACTTCTGTAAGATCATTCTGTAGTAGTGATAGTCCTTCAAGTCTACAGGTAGACTATAGTTAGGATAGTGGAATAGTGTAGTAGACTAGTGAGTCCTTCTAGTCTACAGGTAGGTTACAGTTAGGATAGCAGAATAGTGTAGTAGTAATAGTCCTTCAAGTCTACAGGTAGACTACAGTTAGGATAGTGAAATAGTGTAGTAGTAATAGTCCTTCAAGTCTACAGGTAGACTACAGTTAGGATAGCGGAATAGTGTAGTAGACTAGTGAGTCCTTCTAGTCTACAGGTAGACTACAGTTAGGATAGTGAAATAGTGTAGTAGTGATAGTCCTTCAAGTCTACAGGTAGACTATAGTTAGGATAGTGGAATAGTGTAGTAGTGTTAGTCCTTCAAGTCTACAGGTAGACTACAGTTAGGATAGTGGAATAGTGTAGTAGTGATAGTCCTTCAAGTCTACAGGTAGACTACAGTTAGGATAGTGGAATAGTGTAGTAGTTATAGTCCTTCAAGTCTACAGGTAGACTACAGTTAGGATAGTGGAATAGTGTAGTAGTGATAGTCCTTCAAGTCTACAGGTAGACTACAGTTAGGATAGTGGAATAGTGTAGTAGACTAGTGAGTCCTTCTAGTCTACAGGTAGGTTACAGTTAGGATAGCAGAATAGTGTAGTAGTGATAGTCCTTCAAGTCTACAGGTAGACTACAGTTAGGATAGTGGAATAGTGTAGTAGTAATAGTCCTTCAAGTCTACAGGTAGACTACAGTTAGGATAGCAGAATAGTGTAGTAGTAATAGTCCTTCAAGTCTACAGGTAGACTACAGTTAGGATAGTGGAATAGTGTAGTAGTGATAGTCCTTCAAGTCTACAGGTAGGCTACAGTTAGGATAGCGGAATAGTGTAGTAGTGATAGTCCTTCAAGTCTACAGGTAGACTACAGTTAGGATAGCGGAATAGTGTAGTAGTGATAGTCCTTCAAGTCTACAGGTAGGCTACAGTTAGGATAGTGGAATAGTGTAGTAGTAATAGTCCTTCAAGTCTACAGGTAAACTACAGTTAGGATAGTGGAATAGTGTAGTAGTAATAGTCCTTCAAGTCTACAGGTAGGCTACAGTTAGGATAGTGGAATAGTGTAGTAGTGATAGTCCTTCAAGTCTACAGGTAGACTACAGTTAGGATAGTGGAATAGTGTAGTAGTGATAGTCCTTCAAGTCTACAGGTAGGCTACAGTTAGGATAGTGGAATAGTATAGTAGTGATAGTCCTTCAAGTCTACAGGTAGACTACAGTTAGGATAGTGGAATAGTGTAGTAGTAATAGTCCTTCAAGTCTACAGGTAGGCTACAGTTAGGATAGTGGAATAGTGTAGTAGTGATAGTCCTTCAAGTCTACAGGTAGACTACAGTTAGGATAGTGGAATAGTGTAGTAGTGATAGTCCTTCAAGTCTACAGGTAGACTACAGTTAGGATAGTGGAATAGTGTAGTAGTGATAGTCCTTCAAGACTACAGGTAGACTACAGTTAGGATAGTGGAATAGTGTAGTAGTGATAGTCCTTCAAGTCTACAGGTAGGCTACAGTTAGGATAGTGGAATAGTGTAGTAGTGATAGTCCTTCAAGACTACAGGTAGGCTACAGTTAGGATAGTGGAATAGTGTAGTAGTGATAGTCCTTCAAGTCTACAGGTAGACTACAGTTAGGATAGCGGAATAGTGTAGTAGTGATAGTCCTTCAAGTCTACAGGTAGACTACAGTTAGGATAGTGGAATAGTGTAGTAGTGTTAGTTCTTCAAGTCTACAGGTAGATTACAGTTAGGATAGTGGAATAGTGTAGTAGTAATAGTCCTTCAAGTCTACAGGTAGACTATAGTTAGGATAGTGGAATAGTGTAGTAGTGATAGTCCTTGAAGTCTACAGGTAGACTATAGTTAGGAAAGTGGAATAGTGTAGTAGTAATAGTCCTTCAAGTCTACAGGTAGACTACAGTTAGGATAGCAGAATAGTGTAGTAGTAATAGTCCTTCAAGTCTACAGGTAGACTACAGTTAGGATAGTGGAATAGTGTAGTAGTGATAGTCCTTCAAGTCTACAGGTAGACTATAGTTAGGATAGCGGAATAGTGTAGTAGTAATAGTCCTTCAAGTCTACAGGTAGACTACAGTTAGGATAGCGGAATAGTGTAGTAGTGATAGTCCTTCAAGTCTACAGGTAGACTATAGTTAGGATAGTGGAATAGTGTAGTAGTGTTAGTCCTTCAAGTCTACAGGTAGATTACAGTTAGGATAGTGGAATAGTGTAGTAGTGATAGTCCTTCAAGTCTACAGGTAGGCTACAGTTAGGATAGTGGAATAGTGTAGTAGTAATAGTCCTTCAAGTCTACAGGTAAACTACAGTTAGGATAGTGGAATAGTGTAGTAGTAATAGTCCTTCAAGTCTACAGGTAGGCTACAGTTAGGATAGTGGAATAGTGTAGTAGTGATAGTCCTTCAAGTCTACAGGTAGACTACAGTTAGGATAGTGGAATAGTGTAGTAGTGATAGTCCTTCAAGTCTACAGGTAGGCTACAGTTAGGATAGTGGAATAGTATAGTAGTGATAGTCCTTCAAGTCTACAGGTAGACTACAGTTAGGATAGTGGAATAGTGTAGTAGTAATAGTCCTTCAAGTCTACAGGTAGGCTACAGTTAGGATAGTGGAATAGTGTAGTAGTGATAGTCCTTCAAGTCTACAGGTAGACTACAGTTAGGATAGTGGAATAGTGTAGTAGTGATAGTCCTTCAAGTCTACAGGTAGACTACAGTTAGGATAGTGGAATAGTGTAGTAGTGATAGTCCTTCAAGACTACAGGTAGACTACAGTTAGGATAGTGGAATAGTGTAGTAGTGATAGTCCTTCAAGTCTACAGGTAGGCTACAGTTAGGATAGTGGAATAGTGTAGTAGTGATAGTCCTTCAAGACTACAGGTAGGCTACAGTTAGGATAGTGGAATAGTGTAGTAGTGATAGTCCTTCAAGTCTACAGGTAGACTACAGTTAGGATAGCGGAATAGTGTAGTAGTGATAGTCCTTCAAGTCTACAGGTAGACTACAGTTAGGATAGTGGAATAGTGTAGTAGTGTTAGTTCTTCAAGTCTACAGGTAGATTACAGTTAGGATAGTGGAATAGTGTAGTAGTAATAGTCCTTCAAGTCTACAGGTAGACTATAGTTAGGATAGTGGAATAGTGTAGTAGTGATAGTCCTTGAAGTCTACAGGTAGACTATAGTTAGGAAAGTGGAATAGTGTAGTAGTAATAGTCCTTCAAGTCTACAGGTAGACTATAGTTAGGATAGTGGAATAGTGTAGTAGTAATAGTCCTTCAAGTCTACAGGTAGACTATAGTTAGGAAAGTGGAATAGTGTAGTAGTAATAGTCCTTCAAGTCTACAGGTAGACTATAGTTAGGATAGTGGAATAGTGTAGTAGTAATAGTCCTTCAAGTCTACAGGTAGACTACAGTTAGGAAAGTGGAATAGTGTAGTAGTGATAGTCCTTGAAGTCTACAGGTAGACTATAGTTAGGATAGTGGAATAGTGTAGTAGTGTTAGTCCTTCAAGTCTACAGGTAGATTACAGTTAGGATAGTGGAATAGTGTAGTAGTAATAGTCCTTCAAGTCTACAGGTAGATTACAGTTAGGATAGTGGAATAGTGTAGTAGTAATAGTCCTTCAAGTCTACAGGTAGATTACAGTTAGGATAGTGGAATAGTGTAGTAGTAATAGTCCTTCAAGTCTACAGGTAGATTACAGTTAGGATAGTGGAATAGTGTAGTAGTAATAGTCCTTCAAGTCTACAGGTAGACTACAGTTAGGATAGTGGAATAGTGTAGTAGTGATAGTCCTTGAAGTCTACAAGGAGACTAGCATTTTGGGCAACTAGAATATAGCTTTGTATTGTAATATATTGCACCACATTGTCATCACAATATGTCACCGCAAGGTCACTGCAATGTCACCATACTTCGTGTCCCATAATATTAACCATGTCCATCATGATATTACATTATGTTCTGAGACGTTCATTTATAATAAAAATTATTGTTTTTTTAGGATAAACTTTGGCAAGCTATCAAGACAGGTGATATTGATATGGTTGTATCTGATCACTCACCGTGTACTGCTAATTTAAAGTTATTGGAGCAGGGAGATTTTATGGCAGCATGGGGTGGAATATCGTCATTACAGTTTGGTAAGTTTATGTTAAAACTACTGACTACCAATAAAAAGACTGTCACTGTTCCAATCACCACCACTCTCACCACCACAACCACCACCACTCTCACCACCACCACCACCACCACCACCACTCTCACCACCACCACCACCACCACCACCACCACCACCACCACCACTCTCACCACCACAGCCACCACCACTCTCACCACCACCACCACCACCACCACCACCACTCTCACCACCACCACCACCACCACCACCACCACAACCACCATCATCATTACTACTACTATTACCACCACTACTACCACCACCACCATCACCATTATCATTAGCACCACCACCTCCCTCTCGATCAGCATCATCATCATCATCATCATCATCATCATCATCATCATCATCATCATCATCATCATCATCATCATCATCAACACCATTTCTACCACCATCACCTTGACCAGTCTTCCACCCTTTCACACATCAACCACCACCTACTGCAACCACCACCTACTGCAACCACCAGCACCCACCATTACAACCACCACAATTAATCCCATTTCAAATACTCCTGACCAGATTTCAGCCAACAACACCTTGACCAACACCACTTTTACAAGTAAAACAGCCATGTCAATCATTATTACAACCATCATTACTGCAGCCACCACTACCTCGACTACCATCATCTTCACTATCACCACCACCACCACCACCAACATCACCAGCTCAATGACTATGATGACTACCACCATCACTACCACTACCACCACTGCACAACATAGCACCACTATTGATTTCTCTGTTTCCTTTCTAGGACTATCTCTGTTCTGGACTAATGCCCAGAAACATGGTTTCACATTCCAAGACTTGCACAGACTGATGTGTCAACAAACTGCTAAACTGTCTGGTCTAGCCAATAGAAAAGGCTGTATCAAAGAAGGAATGGATGCTGATTTTGTAATATGGGATCCTACTGGACACTTCAAGGTAACTTATTCGTAATTTAGCACCTATAGATTTCCACATGTGGATGAAATTTGATAGTTTGTTATATCATCATTTTGTTCTCTGTTGAAATGGCTGTAGTCTCTGATAGAACATTAGAGTAGTTGGAGTGCAAGGTATCAATGTCAGTTTGAAACTGTCATGGGTTGTAGATCTTTTAAATATTGTACTGACAAGATGTGTACTTTGTGTGATTTGTAGATGTTTTCACGTGATAGTTGAAACACATGAAAGCCACCATCAACATGTTCATCACTGTCATAGTGCGGCCGTCAAAATCAACGTGTATAAATTACAGAAAGGTGTAAATAAAAACGACTCGGCAGAAACAAGCATGAAGCTTGAGAACTGAATCCTAAAGACAATGTCCAGTTAAAACTATGTTTTGCAGAGACAGTAAAATGTTTTTGAATTGCAGTATATGTTTATCGATGTCATGGTACATGAAGTAAACATATATGTACGTAGGACAGGTTCATTTTCCCATTTCGCATTAAGAAATTTCTTTTTGAGGGGGAGGGGTTAAAACTAAAAGGAAGAAATTACATTTCTTGTGTCAGTTTTAAAATGACATGGCCCCTTACCAGATGGGTATATTGTGTACAAAAAGGCATGTAAGTTATGGTTTATTTTGTGATTTTGTTTTCCAGCAAAACAAGAGAAAAGAAGTCTAGCAAACATTTCCTGTTTTACAGAATAAATTTGTATCTTCTAACATTTCTATAATTCTTTTTTTTTCATCATGAATTTTTCAGGTTGAGAAAAGTGTGATTGAGCACAAGAATAAAGTGACTCCATATGAAGGCCAGACACTACAAGGAGTTGTACACAAAACCATTGTCAGAGGACAAGTTGTGTACGATAAAGGTGTCCATAGTGAAACACCACTTGGAAAGTTCATGTTTCGACATAATGCCCAGAACAAGTAAGGGAGTTGTAAGTCATATCATATAACACTAAATTAAAACTACATGTAAATTAACACTGAAGGGGGACATTGAAACAAGAAAATTTAGTTACACAGGTTATAACGCACAAGCAGTTCACAGTTTGTTAGCGTTTATCTTTCAGTCTGTCTTAATTGACGTCTCTCATCAAAATGACAAAGTCCCTAGTTACAGCTGACCACTAGGTGGCAGTATTCTCATCAAAATGACAAATTCCCTAGTTACAGCTGACCACTAGGTGGCAGTATTCTCATCAGAATGACAAATTTCATAGTCAGCTGACCACTAGGTGGCAGTATTCTCATCAAAATGACAAAGTCCCTAGTTACAGCTGACCACTAGGTGGCAGTATTCTCATCAAAATGACAAATTCCCTAGTTACAGCTGACCACTAGGTGGCAGTATTCTCATCAGAATGACAAATTTCATAGTCAGCTGACCACTAGGTGGCAGTATTCTCATCAAAATGACAAAGTCCCTAGTTACAGCTGACCACTAGATGGCAGTATTCTCATCAAAATGACAAAGTCCCTAGTTACAGCTGACCACTAGGTGGCAGTATTCTCATCAAAATGACAAAGTCCCTAGTTACAGCTGACCACTAGGTGGCAGTATTCTCATCAAAATGACAAATTCCCTAGTTACAGCTGACCACTAGGTGGCAGTATTCTCATCAGAATGACAAATTTCATAGTCAGCTGACCACTAGGTGGCAGTATTCTCATCAAAATGACAAAGTCCCTAGTTACAGCTGACCACTAGGTGGCAGTATTCTCATCAGAATGACAAATTTCATAGTCAGCTGACCACTAGGTGGCAGTATTCTCATCAAAATGACAAAGTCCCTAGTTACAGCTGACCACTAGGTGGCAGTATTCTCATCAGAATGACAAATTTCATAGTCAGCTGACCACTAGGTGGCAGTATTCTCATCAAAATGACAAAGTCCCTAGTTACAGCTGACCACTAGGTGGCAGTATTCTCATCAGAATGACAAATTTCATAGTCAGTTGACCACTAGGTGGCAAGTATTCTCATGAAAATGACAAATTTCATAGTTACAGCTGACCACTAGGTGGCAGTATACTCATCAAAATGACAAATTCCATAGATACAGCTGACCACTAGGTGGCAGTATTCTCATCAAAATGACAAATTTCATAGTTACAGCTGACCACTAGGTGGCAGTATTCTCATCAAAATGACAAATTTCATAGTTACAGCTGACCACTAGGTGGCAGTATTCTTATCAAAATGACAAATTTCATAGTTACAGCTGACCACTAGGTGGCAAGTGTTCTCATGAAAAATGACAAATTTCATAGTTACAGCTGACCACTAGGTGGCAGTATACTCATCAAAATGACAAATTCCATAGATACAGCTGACCACTAGGTGGCAGTATTCTCATGAAAATGACAAAGTCCCTAGTTAAAGCTGACCACTAGGTGTTTGTGTGTCATAACCTGTGTATGTTATTTGATCCACCAAGCTGATGAACATTTTCGGTCGTGAGAAAATTTACATTGTTAGATATTGGTGTGTGAGTTTATTGTTTAAAACATAGTAGTTCAATATTTTAGCTTCCTATTACCCACACTGCAGTCATTTTTTTTCAAAAGAAGTAAGATTAGGAAAAATATGGGGTAAATCACATTGCAGTACATGGGGCAGATATAGGCTAAATCACATTGCAGTTCATGGGACAGATACGGGCTAAATCACATTGCAGTACATGGGGCAGATATAGGCTAAATCACATTGCAGTACATGGGGCAGATATGGGCTAAATCACATTTCAGTACATGGGACAGATATGGGCTAAATCACATTGCAGTACATGGGACAGATATGGGCTAAATCACATTGCAGTACATGGGACAGATATGGGCTGAATCACATTGCAGTACATGGGGCAGATATAGGCTAAATCACATTGCAGTACATGGGGCAGATATGGGCTAAATCACATCACAGTTCATGGGACAGATACGGGCTAAATCACATTGCAGTACATGGGACAGATATGGGCTAAATCACATTGCAGTACATGGGACAGATATGGGCTATATCACATTGCAGTACATGGGACAGATATGGGCTAAATCACATTGCAGTACATGGGACAGATATGGGCTAAATCACATTGCAGTACATGGGACAGATATGGGCTAAATCACATTGCATTACATGGGGTAGATATAGGCTAAATCACATTGCATTACATGGGACAGATATGGGCTAAATCACATTGCAATGCATGGGACAGATATGGGCTAAATCACATTGCAGTACATGGGACAGATATGGGCTAAATCACATTGCATTACATGGGACAGATATGGGCTAAATCACATTGCAGTACATGGGACAGATATGGGCTAAATCACATTGCAGTACATGGGACAGATATGGGCTAAATCACATTGCAGTACATGGGACAGATATGGGCTAAATCACATTGCAGTACGAGACAGTCATCGAAATATGGCTATAACAAATAGACTTCCTGAAAATTAATTACTTGATTTGAAGCAGAGATAGCAGAATTTTTTAACTCCTTGAAAATGCCACAAACTTTTGTCGTTAGTCACTTTTGAGATGGTACTTTCAAATAAGATTATCATACTCAACCATAAATACCCTCTCTTCTTGGCCAAAGGCTAATTCTGTAGAGCACTCCTAGTGGCTAAACTATGGGACTATGGCATATATGACAAGGTGTACACACACTCTTTGGTTTCATTATTTTCCTAAATGCACAGAATTTTCCAAGAATATGTGATTATGCTTTCAGTTCAGGAGCATAGTATGCCAGGTAGCTGACCACTAGGGGGCAGTATTCTCATTGTGCCTTCGATTGAGAGCATAGTATGCCAGGTAGCTGACCACTAGGGGGCAGTATTCTCATCATGCCTTCAATATTGAGCAGCATAGTATGCCAGGTAGTTTATAATACTATCTTCATGTACAGTTACCAAATGATATAGAAAGTTTTATGTCACAGGAGAAAAGTTGATGATTTTTGTAGTGAAATTCAAAGATTATAACTACGTTAAAATAAGTAAAAAATGCTTATTTATCTTTGCCTGTCAAGAATATCCTCTATGGCTTTCAAAGACTTACCATTTGTTTATCTTATCTTTCTATGTGGTTCTTCTGCAGAGGAAGTGAAGCAGCCAAATTGTGAATTGAAGACTATGAAGATTAGCAAATATTTTCTGTTCTTTTTTTTTCCTAAAAGGAAAGATCCAAGTGAGACTTGTTTCTGCCTTAGACACTTGTATTGATTACTGTTCTGGTGATGACATCACATTTTACATCACAATCTGTTTTAATTACCAAGGCAAAGATAGTGTAAGAAATATGGCTTTTCCCTCATAAATCCTTCCAGGAACTCCACAAATGCCTGAACACATGTAATGTGAAGTAGGGTTTCTTTACAAGATTTCAAAGTTAAAGAAGTTACCAAGGTGATATTTCACTACCCCAAATCATATTTAAGTTGTTAGCAGTAATCAATACAAGTGTATATTTTGATAAAGTTCATATTATGATGTATCAAGACAAAATATAACAGTAGTAATTTGTGCCTTGTATAATATTTTATTATTCCACTGCTAAGGTGACTAAAACTCCAAATTACAATATAGCTGAATGGGACTTGGGCAAACTTTTTAATTTTAAATACTTTGGTTAAACTAATACAGTATCATATTTATGTTAAAAATAATCGTTGACAAAGTGGGACAAGCTTGGTTTATAAACTTTTTGACTCCAATGAAAATACTTTAATCACACCTTGAGTACACACTTGTGGTATAATATTCAAAGTTGATGTATGCCTTCTATTATAAGAATAGAATAGAATACAATCTTTACTGTATACATTCACAAAACTACATTTCTTCATTGGATTTTCTGCAATAAGTGTTTGGTGCTAAAACAAACTAGTAAATATATAAACTACAGTAATAATAGTAATAATAAGGTTTTATTGCTTTTCTAGGCCACTGACCCATATGCAAAAGGAGTACATAACATGAAACAAAAATAACATGCACTTATTGCACAAGTACAGAATTTATAAATGAAGTTCTCAATTTACACACATTAATCAGCAAGTCATCATCAGATGTACACATTAATCTTTTTGAATTTGTTGAAGTTTGGTTCTAAAGATAAATACTCAGCTCTCAACAAATTGTAAGTATAGCAAATCAAAATGAAATGATTTGCTGTAATATTATTAACAACAAAATAAGGTTTATATGAAATGTACACTTTACGTCAAATAAAGGTTATGATGAATCTTTTAACAATCTAGAATGTCGTGTGCTGATTTATAACATAGTTGTCTTCAACTATTCTAGTATTGTTATTTATATATATATATATATATATACATACATACATACATACATACATACATACATACATACATACATACATACATACATACATACATACATACATACATACATACATACATACATACATATACATACATACACGCACGCACGCACGCACGCACGCACGCACGCACGCACGCACGCACGCACACATATATATACACGCACGCACGCACGCACGCACGCACGCACACACGCACGCACGCACACACACACACACACACACACACATATCAATGAATCTATGAATTACAGTAGTCTTTATTTGTGGTGGTACATTCTGATTTATTAAAGTTAATTTGTCATTTATTTGAAATTGTTAATAAATACATTTTAAAATAAAAGAAATCATTTTGTTGTGTAGTCATATAACAATAACAACAAAAATAAAACTCCTCCACCTACACTCCAACTCCCAACTCCAAACTCAAAAAGTCCAAAATTTTGCTCCTACTCCTACTCCTACTCCTACTCTTATTGAGTACTCGTACTCTTACTCTTACTCTTACTCTTACTTATATATATATATATATTATATATATTACTATGTAATCCTTTTTCTACTACACAACTGCCCACTGCAGGATTTGAATACACAACCTTGAACCTGAGCTTGAACTTGGGAATCCTAAGCCTTACCCACTACTCCAGTTGGTTCCCCCCAACTATATGTAATACCTTAAACTACCTTTTATATATTACACTCATTACTAAACAAAAAAAAAAAATTCTACTCTTCTAACTTTCCGGACCCTTCACCACTTTGTAACTTGATTCTTGTTATAATATATAATACTACATACATATTTAAAATGAGTTCAATTATATACAAATATATACATCTCTGTTTAGGTGTTTATTTTTCCTTTATTAATTTCTTACATATACATTTCTAACAAATTTCTCATCTCAACAAACTCAAGTCATTTCATTGTATAAAGTATTTTCCTCAGCTACTATTGTATGTATTATTATTACAATCAAAATAAATATACTTATATATATCAATATCGACAGTGATTATATAACTAGTGCGAATATTTGATAATGAAATAAATTAACTATCCAATATACAATCTATGCGATATAATCTTACAGGTTCGATAAATTATTTGCAATAGTAGAATACATAAATTTATTTCATTATTTATTTAATTAATTTATTAATTATTTATTTATTTATTTATTTATTAATAAGAAGTTAACTCACTTACAAAAATACCTTCATTAATGCATAATAGGGTTAACTACATGTATACTTATTCAATACTCTCTTAAATAACTTAGGAACAAAATATACTCTTCATTACTATAGCTCTGGCTTAGACTCTTTATTAATTTGCCTACCCTTTCCAGTTTTCATCTTTGCTTTATTTAGCCATTACTATGTACTGTTGCTACACATATTTACATATATTTTTTGAATATTTATTCACTTATCTACCTATCCCTAATTTCATCTTTGTAATAACCTGCTTGTTAATGAGTTGTGCTGTAAAGCTGCACTCAACCTGCTCTCCTCATCTACCTTTGCACTGTAAGGTTACACTCAACATACTCTCCTGATCTACCTTTGCACTGTAAGGCTACACTCAACCTGCTCTCCTCATCTACCTTTGCACTGTAAAGTTACACTCAACATACTCTCCTGATCTAGCTTAACAGTTTCCGTGAACTTACTGTTCTTATTAGTTTTATGAATATCCTGTGATATCTGTGGACCGATCAGGTTATTAGTTTGCTGCACATTTACTTTTACATTTTATTTTTGCTGCCCTGGAAAGTCTTCTCCTGACCTAGCACCTGATAATATGGCTTCATTAATATACACACAAGCTGCCTTAATTAGTATCAAGAATGGAGTAATCAACAATTGTGCATTGTCTACAGTTAACTGCAACACCTGGAATCAGCTGAAGAGACTTAATATATGCGGGACTTGGCCAACCAAAAGAGGATGTGTCAGTGGAATAAAAGACAAATAACTGATTCCTGACATGAACACTGATCAGACCAAAGTGATTACAAATGCACAGAATAACAACATACACCAAAACAAAGGCAACCTGATGAACATTCCACTGCTGAAAGGGACAAATCATCACCCCAGGACCTTATCATTTGCATTATGGAATGCACAAGCCATGAAGTCAAACATAACATCACTATGTGACTTTGTAACTGAAAAACAACTTGATGTTATTTCTATATTAGAAACCTGGCTAACTGGTAACTCTGGTGATAACCACACCATCTCTGAACTCAGAAGTACCTTACCTGATCATAATTTATATCACTTACCTCGCAAAAGTAAAGGTGGTGGAGTTGGTGTCCTATTACGAAAGGGATTCAGTGTCAAAGTTAATAAATCATCAACTCAGTATAACTCATTTGAACATACTGATCTTACAATTAGCTCAAAGTCTACCACAGTACGCCTGATCACACTATACCGCCCACCCCCATCAAAGAACAAGTTGACAACTCAGCCAATTCTCCTCCCTGATTGAAACATTAACAACTGCTCCTGGCTATCTACTTATTGCGGGTGACTTTAACTTTCACATAGATGATTTAACAAATCGGGAGACATTACATTTCCTTGAGCTACTTGAATCCTCCAATCTTCAACAACATACTACGGAAACCACTCATCGTTGTGGGCACACTCTTAATTTGATCATCTCACACCAAACAGACAACCTCGTCTCGAGTACCACTATTCACAGAAGTCTTCCATCTGATCATGATGCTGTGAGTTGTAATCTTACTGTACCTCCTGTAAAGTCAACAAGGCGCAAAGTTTGTCATCGTAATTTCAAGAGTATCAACATGGCAGAAATGCGCAAAGACATCCGAGCATCGCCTCTTGTCACAAGCCACACTTCCGATCTGACTACTATCATAAATCAATACAACACAACCTTGCACCAATATATTAATCATCATGCCCCTGAGAAGACTCGCACCATCACTTTAAGACCACATGCACCTTGGTACTCTGATGTAATTCATGCCGCCAAGCAAAAGAAGAGACAACTTGAAAGGAAATGGATGTCATCTGGACTTGAGATTGACAAACAGATCTTCAAAAAAGAATGTAAGGCATACCATCATATGATTGAGAGTGCTAAATCTACTTATCATTCAGACAGAATTGCTAACTGTGGTCAGAAACAACTTTTCAAGATTCAATATGCAGATTCCATAAGATGACAATACATTACCAGCTTCCGATTGTCCTGAAAAACTGGCAAACAAATTCGCTAACTACTTCGACAGTAAAATCAACAGTCTTAGAGAGGACCTTGATGAATTAGTAGTACCAACAGTGAACACTGCCAATTCCTGTACACCTATTGCCAAGAGACTCAGTGAATTCTCACCTGTGTCATCAGAGTTGGTTCGTAAGATAATTATGGATTCACCAAATAAACACTGTCAACTGGACCCTCTACCAACCTGGATGCTGAAGGAATGTATAGATGAACTTTTACCATCGATTACGGAAATCATCAATGCTTCATTGGCAAGTGGATGTGTTCCCAACTCATTCAAGACAGCCTTAATTACACCCATCATCAAAAACCTGAAAAATGACCACAATGACCTAAAGAATTACAGACCAATATCAAACTTACCGTTCCTGTCAAAAGTTCTGGAGAAAGTAGTGGCACATGAACTTCATCATCACCTACAAAGCAATGACCTATATGCAAAGATGCAGTCTGCATACCGTAAACACCACAGTACAGAAACCGCTATCATTCGTGTTTATAATGATATTCTTCATGCTATTGATGGACACCAAGATGTTATACTTGTCCTATTAGATCTGTCTGCAGTATTTGACACGATTGACAATCAAATTTTAATAGACAGAATGCATAAGCGGTTTGGGATAGATGGCATAGCACTCTCCTGGTTTAGGTCATACCTCCAGCATCAAACACAACATGTAACAGTAAACAATGCAAAGTCTGCCTGTCACAGTCTAAACTTTGGAGTCCCACAGGGATCAGTTCTAGGTCCCATACTCTTTACCATGTATGTCGCACCCTTAGAGGATCTGATTTCACAACATAATCTAAACAGTATGATGTATGCTGATGACTCTCAACTTTACCAGATGATGAAACGATCACAACACATGAACACAGTCTCAAGCATTGAAGCATGCATTGCTGATATATGAACTTGCATAGAGGTGCGGTATTGTTGGATTGCCACAATAGCTTGATCTCAGATAAATAGCGGCTATTGGCTATTTACCAAAACAGCTTGATTCGACCTTGATTTGAGCTAAATAGCGACTATTGGCTATTTATTGGATTGCCAAAATAGCTTCATCCCCAAAATAGCTTGATTCGAGATAAATAGCGGCCGTTGTCTATTTCCTTTGTTGCCAAAATAGCTTGATCTGAAGGTAAAGAGCAGCTACTGGGTATTTATTGAATTGCCACAATAGCTGGATCTCAGATAAATAGCGGCTATTGGCTATTCAACTTAATACTATTAGCCATAAATAGCCAGGTAATAGCTTGCTATCAGCTATTATAAAAATGGGAATATGGTATGATTATCTCCCTGGGTAGCTATTCAAGTTAAGAGCCATTGACAGCTGTTGTTAGCCATTATTAGCCGCTATTAGCTATTAATAGCCGATTACCAGCTAACAACCACCAGCACGCTTCAGGACATGGCTATTCAGCTATTCAAGCTATTAGCTATTAATAGCCGATATTAGCCATTAATAGCAGGTTAATAGCTAGCCACCACCTATTCAATATTGGCCATAAATAGCTAGCTACCACCTATTCAATATTGGCCATAAATAGCCAGGTAATAGCTTGTTATCAGCTATTGTCAAACTGGGAATATGGTATAAATATCTCCCTAGGCAGCTATTCAAGCTAATAGCCATTACTAGCCGACTACCAGCTAACAACCCCCAACAGTCTCCAGGGCCTGGCTATTAAGATATTCAAGCTATTAGCTATTAATAGCCGCTATTAGCCATCAATAGCCGGCTAATAGCCAGCTACCAGCTAACAACCCCCAGCACTCTCCGACACATGGCTATTCAGCTATTCAAGCTATTAGCCATTAATAGCCACTATTAGCCATTAATAGCCGGCTAATAGCCGGCTACCAGCTATTTATTTATTTATTGCATCCCTTTTGTATCAGGGGACTCACTATGGCGTTGAATGCCTGCCAATATTCGAAAATTCAATACTGCAATGACTATATGCAATACTGCAATGACTATATGCAATACTGCAATGACTATATGCGATATGACTACATGAGATGACTATATGCGATATGACTACATGAGGTGACTACATGCGATATGACTACATGCGATGTGACTACATGAGATGACTACATGCGATATGACTACATGCGATATGACTACATGAGGTGACTACATGCGATATGACTACATGAGATGACTACATGAGATGACTACATGCGATATGACTACATGAGATGACTACATGCGACATGACTATATGCAATACTGCGATGCGAGATGATGACATGATATGCGGCGATTTTGTAATGACGTTATGCCATTCGTAGATTATTCAATACGCATAATACGAGTATTAATATGAAACAGGCTAGGGAGTACTCCTCAGCATGTTGCACGTGGTAAGAGGTGGACCATTTGATATGGGGGGGGGGGGGGGCTTGGAAGATTTCGGGGAAAAAAAGATGCCTTGGACTCCATCCCCCCAGAGGCCACTCATTCATTAAACCAACAATAAGATTCACCAAAATTGGTAAAAAAAAAAAAAAACTTGAAAAGCTTCTAGGGGAGATCCCCTAGGACCCCCCATAAGAGGTAGACATGTCCAAGCCTCAAATCAAAGTTCTTCCCTCCACCTCTTACTGTCAAGATGCTATGAAACTTTATTTCAAAACTGTTTCAACCTCACAGAGTTGCTTTTTACATGTTAGAGCTGTCTTGTAAAATTTTTACATTATTGTCTGAAAGTGTCTGTGAATAGCCAAAACATTGCCTTTAGAAGTAAAAATCCTCCAGGCCGTTTTCTAGGGGGAGACCCCTAGAACCCCCCCCCCCCCCCCACATTCACACACACTCACACAAGAGGTGGACATATCCCACTCTCAAAGCTCTTCCCTCTACAACTTACTGTCAGATGCTATGAAACTTTATTCAGGGGGGTCAGTGACTTTTTGTCGGCCCAATGGAAAAAAACACTGACACCCCCCCCCCCCCCCCCATCCCCCAAGCTGGAGAAACTGACCGGTCTATCTGAATGTTTGAGCTCACCAATCAAGTTTCCGATTTGTATTTTCATTGTGTCACCATACCATGGCATAAAAACTGTCAACGATGTTTATTTAATTGAAAATCAAACATGTATGAAATATGTAGTTTTCTAAATATAATATGTGTGTGATAGAACAGCATCTTTTTACTCTCTCTATTACCGTGTGCCAAAACCAAACAGAAAATTGTGGCAACAAATGTAGGTGACTTACGATGTTATTGTCAATTATACCTAAAGCGTCTAAATTAAATGCCAGACGCACAAGGTTACACACTTCCGTTGGAAGCCATCAAAGTTTCTATCATTTAGTGATCGCAGGTCTACCAGTAAGGAATGAACACTCGACTGTAAATTACGGATTATGGAGGCTGTGGTCAAAGTGGAAGCCATGGGCAGACGCTAGACGAGAGCAATTCTCAGCAAGAGACAACGGAAGCCACGTGGTTCATTCTTGACCTGTTTCTTCTTGTTAGACAGTACTCCCTAGCCTGTTTCATATTAATACTCGCATTATGCATATCGAATAATCTACGAATGGCATAACGTCATTACAAAATCGCCGCATATCATGTCATCATCTCGCATCGCAGTATTGCATGTAGTCACATCGCATGTAGTCACATCGCATGTAGTCATCTCATGTAGTCACATCGCATGTAGTCATATCGCATGTAGTCATATCGCATGTAGTCATCTCATGTAGTCACATCGCATGTAGTCACATCGCATGTAGTCATATCGCATGTAGTCATCTCATGTAGTCATATCGCATGTAGTCATATCGCATGTAGTCATATCGCATGTAGTCATCTCATGTAGTCATATTGCATATAGTCATTGCAGTATTGCATATAGTCATTGCAGTATTGAATTTTCGAATATTGGCAGGCATTCAACGCCATAGGACTCACTAAGATTGTTAGGAGCAGCACTAAGAAAAAAATTAAAAATACATACACTACCAAAAAGACGAGTAAAAACATACAGGAACAAACAACAAAATAAACCCAAGTGAGGTAAGAATATTGATAAAACGACAATACAAATAAAAATGTATGCTTCAAATGTTAGTTGTCAGAAAATCTAACAGCTAAACTATTCTATATTAGTTTTAACAAAATCTTTTCTGTTTTCAATTACTTCAATAATAAGGTATTGTTTGACAAATTTATCTATTTGTTTACATATAGACTCATTGTAGTGTTTCGTATTATCTCCTATAAATAAACAGAGTAGTTCTTTCCCTTGTTTAAAATCTTGATATAAGTTCAACTCCTTATTGTTGAGTAATAGTTCTTCTGTTCCTTTCATTAAGATCTGTCGTTGTGTAGAATGGCTTTCACATGTAAAAAGAAAGTGTTCAAGTGTCTTTCCATTTGAGCTCATCATTTTTGAATATGATATGTTTGATTTTATTATCTGAAAGATTTTGAATTTGGTCTTTATCAATATTAAGGTCTATTGTAATACATTATTTACAGTTTTCAGCCAATTCCCGGACAGTTTTGTCATATTTCTTTCAGATTCTTCACTAATGGAATTGAGATGGTTAAAGACACATTTAGTCCATCGTGATTCATCTAAATTACAAAGTCTTTTAAAGTACTTTAATCTCAACAAATTAAATCTACTTGACATTGTGTTCCAGCCAAGGTCACCCAGAACTGCTTCATTTGCAGTATATCTACATGATTTTAATATGAATTTTCCAACTGTATGTTTCATTTTTTCAAAACAGTCCATATCAGTTTGACTGAATATGAGTAATTCACCTGCATATTCAAGTGCAGGACGCAATATGTGGTTCCATAAAGACAGACCAAAATCAACCTTATTGATGTTACTATGGCTACCAAGAATAGATTTCATGATGGGGAATAAGTTGTCAAATTTCTTTGACACTTTCATAAAATGAGTATGATCTGAAAGATTGCGAGTGATCCAATACCCTAGATACTTGTATTCATTTGCCTCTTTTATATTTAAATTACCAATTACCAGTTTTTGTGTCTGTCTAGTACTAGCTTTCTTATTGATTCCCAGAACATTTGATTTCTTCTCATTAATATTTATTTTCCAAAGTTTACAATATTTATTTGTGACATCTAGCATGTCTTGTAGTTTGTTTTCATTTGGTGCTACAAGGGCTACATCATCAGCAAAAAGAAATCGGCAATTTCACAGATTGGGTGTTATGTATATATAATATTCATATGACAGGTATTTTTACCTCCCGAAAGGGTACGGGAGGTATTAAAAGGGGAATGTCTGTCTGTGTGTCTGTGTCATCATTTTCTAAAAATCGGCTGGCTCAATTGTAATGAAATTTGGGATACATAATCTTTAGGGTAATAGCTAGACCTGATTAGGTTTTGAGCCAGATCTATTAATGTTTAAATAGAAAAATTTGCATATTAATGAAATAAATTAATTACGCAATATCTTAAGACTGCATACTTCAATTTCAATATAATTTAGTATATTTGTTAAACATAACAACATACATTTGTCCTATAAAATTCGTTGATGTACCTTACAGCGTTAAAGAATAATTTGCATAATTAATTATCTTTGGTAATTAGGCTATATCTTAAGAATACATACTTCAAATTCAACATAATTTAGTACATACGTTAACCATAAGAAAACACATATGTCCTATCAAGTTTGTTGATGCACCGTACAGTGTTAATGAATAATTTGCATAATTAATGATTTTCGGTAATTAGGCTATATCTTAAGAATACATACTTCAATTCCAATATAATTCAATACACACATTAACCATAACAATCGCATATGTCCTGTAAAGCTTGTTGGTGTACCTTTCAGTGTTAATGAATAATTTGGATAATTAATGATTCTTGGTAATAAGGCTATATCTTACGACTGCATGCTTCAATTTCAATACAATTCAGTACATACATTAACCATAACAAATTGTGTATGTCCTATAAAGTTAGTTGATGTACCTTAAGTTACAGTGTTAATGAATAATTTGCATAATTAATGATTTTCGGTAATTAGGCTATATCTTAAGACTAGATTTATAAGCAGTATCATACACTCTTACACACATTAACCTAACAAAGCACGCTTGTCCAAAAAACAAAGCCTGTTACCATAGTTTTTTTAGTTTAATGAGTTATTGCATAATTAGCTATTCCCTTACGGGAGGCATTCAGTTTAAATCTGGTTTATCGTGACTCAGTGTGGACTGCTTGACTTCTTTATAAGGGACCGGTCAGTTTCTCCAGCCTGGGGGGGGGGGGGGGTGGATTCTTAAATCGGGCCGACAAGTAAGAGGGGAAGAGCTTGAGACTGGGATATGTCCACCTCATGTGGGGGGTCTGAGGGGGGTCTCCCTCTAGAAACCCTGGAGGATTTTTACTCTTAAAGCCAATATTTAGGCTATTCAGACCCTTTCAAGCAATAACTTAATCCATGCTTTAGAAGACAGCAAGTATCAGAAACTATTCTTTATAACTTACACTAAGGGTTGAAATATGTTCTTAAAAAGTTTAAATGGCATCATTATATACATGTAGTAAAGGTCAGCACATCTATAATGGTAGTATCATTGGTAGGGGATTTTAGAGGCAATTTTAGACTATCTTGGCAAACGTTTCAGATCTTGAAAAGACAATATCATATCAAATTAGAATAGGGTGAAAATATTTAAGAAAAGTTTAATACCATTATGACAGTAAAAAGGTTGTTGGTGCATCTGATTGTTGGTTGAATGTATGAGTGACCTCTGGGGGTGAGGGAGTCCTTGGGGTTTTCCCCCTGGCAGATCTGGAGTTTTTTGGTTGAGATACTAAGGCAATGTTTAGGTTATTCATAACCTTTGAGGTAATATATCCAAGCTTCGAAAAGCTAACGTAAAACATTTTTAAATGAGTTTCTCATATCACATAAAATGGACATGTAACATTAGTATATAGGGGCATTAATATTGCATGTATAATAAAGTCACCGGTATGTTAGAGAACTTTAGGTGGTCATACCTAGTGTATAATAGTAACTGGAATCTGATGAGATGTGGTGATTTGTAGTGTCAATAGCATGACGAGTAGAACAATTTAGATTAACTTCATTTATAAACTATCTATGAAAATTACCATTACGAAACCTTCAAGTTAACTTTTGCCCCAAACTGCAATATAAGCGAAGCATTGATTGTGAAACAGCCAAGCATTTACATGACATGTTCTGTAACTAGTGTGGTAGGTAGGTAATACCGGTACATGTATATGAATATGTATAGTTAGGTTTGAACTAATAAGTAATGTTAAAGAATTCATGTAAGAAACAGGGAGAAGAACAAATATTGACATGTACCACATTTCAGACAAGGCTATATGCCATTGTAGAAAAGAATTTTTTTCTTCCATCACAATCTAAAACACAATGACCCCCCTATCCACAATTTTCAAAACAGCATGACCCCCCCTACTGCCAATTTCAAAAACAGGGTGACCCCCCCCCCTACCAATCCACCCCCCCCCCCCCCCCCCAGGCCGAAGAAACTGACTGGTCCCTAAGATCACGAATTAGCACTATCATAATTATAATTATTGACTACACAGGGTAAATATATTCCAAAAGGAGTTTAATAGCATCTTGACAGTGAAAGGGAGGTTGAGAAGGGAATATGTACATCTCTTATGGGAGGGTCCTAGGGGGTCCTAGGGAGTCTCTTTAACTCTGAAAAGTCAATTTTGAGACTATTCAGACATTTTCAGAAAATAATTTCCAAGCTAAATACAAGACAGCACAAATATGTAAAAAGCAACTATATAGGGTAAAAATATTTTTGAAATATAGTTTGATAGCATCTTGACAGTAAAAGGTAGGGGGAAGAGCTTGAGACTGGGATGTGTACACCCCATGTGGGGGGTCCTAGGGGGTCTCCCTCTAGAAGCCCTGGAGGCTTTTTACTCTGAAAAGTCAATTTTGGGACTATTCAGACACTTTCAAATAATAATTCCAAGCTTTACAAGACAGCACCATCAAGTATCAGAAAATATTCTTTATAACGTACATAGGGTTGAAATATGTTCTTAAAAAGTTAAATGGCATCATGATATTGTAACGATTGACACAGGTTGGACAGCATACACAAGAAAATTGCAGTCTTACTAATACAAATGTACTATTGTTCTATAGTTACGTAATCACTGTACACACTGACTGTACACACGTCGGTAATTATTTCAGCTAGATAAACTCCCTGGAGGCCCTCCACGGCCTTTTCAGCTTTCTGGACCACTCACACAGCTTCCTCAGACCCTCCAAGGTCTGTTCAGCTACCTGCTTCCCAAACCACGTTCCAAGGACAGCCAAGATATCGGTTCTCCTCCATACGGACGAACTACTACTTGTACAAGACTTCTACCATCTTTTTGCATTCTACGAACATACTCACTCCTCCAGTAATGCTAATCTCGCACGCCCTCTGTGTCCACTTTCATATTTGTTACAATATTATCAGGTGGTAAGGTGTTTAGAACACACTGTTCTCCTTGACTCTTCAAATTATAAACCTCGATCATGGTTTGTTTTTTCATTCATTTCAGTTCAACAAACTTAACCCTTGGGGTTAATAGCCAGTTATTAGCTGGCTATTAATGGCTAATAGTGGCTATTAATGGCTAATAGCTTGAATAGCTGCATAGTCAGCCCATGGAGAAAGCTGAGTTGATAGCTGATAGCCAGCTATTAATGGCTATTAGCTGGCTATTAATGGCTAATAGCTTGAATAGCTGCATAGCCAGCCCTTGGACAGTGCTGAGGGTTAGTAGCTGAAAGACAGTTATTACCTGGCTACTAATGGCTAATAGCCTTAATAGCTGCTGATATTCGGCAGGTAAGATTTATCTGAAGAATGTAAGCTTCAGATTTTATATAATTTGGTGTATTCATTGATGATAACAAAGTGCACGTTTTGTTATAATGGGTATATAGTATAGTGATATGTTTAATTGCATAATAAATTATGTTCCCACAGTTTATTGTGAGTGGTTCACAACCTATAACACCCAAGTAAAGTGTTCCCACTGCTAACATTGTCTACACTGTAGTAAATGACTGTTTACTTGCTTTGTACGGCTAACATAGCGACTTGTAGTGACAAAGACCCTTAGGTCTCTCATATTTTCCTTGGGGAATAACGTATCTAATTGTCCACAACCAAAGCTTCTGTCTACCCCGGTGATGGCAGTCCCAGACGAAGCGGGGATGCTTGCTTGTTAGAAATTTCACGAAAAAGGGGTTGTTTTTCGTCGTCCATCTACTAGGTCCATGGAATCGTAAAAAAGGGGTACTTTTTCAGATGACCCTCCAAGAATAGGGGTAGGAATCCACACACTGCACATACAAAAAGGGCATCCTACCGTAGGATGCCCTATTTGTATGTGCAGTGTCTGGATTTGGTGTCGTTGAAGGTAAAACCTCCCAGATTTCGGAAATATGGGGTGTTTTTTTGCAGTGATTTTCTCCCAGATTCACTAAAGGGGTGTTTTTCATTGAATTATTCCGGGAAGAGGGGTACATTTGAAATTCCGCTAACAAGCATGGGTACCCACCCATCCAGGGACTGCCACCACTTAGGTAGTCTATTATTATGATAATCAAGGGATTGTCAGTTTGACCTAAAAGTCTTGTTATTTGCCCCATCAGTTCATTCACAGCTTCAAAATGACCATTTTTGCAGACGGGCAGATGTTGATGGCACTGTATATCTTTTCTCCTTTGTACTCAAATTCCTTGTACTTCATTTCACCAATTTCTTTGAAACCAAGATTGCTGTATACTTTTTGACTCCCTGGACCAGTGACTTGTGCGATGACGAACTTGCAGCCTTTCTTCTTAGCAAGGTCTGTTCTGAGCTCGATCAGTTTTGTGGCGATACCTCTTCCGTTGTATTTCCCATCTACTCCTACTTTAGCAGAACTGCAAACCAAGGCATCTGGATTATTGATGAAATCTTCGACTTGCAGTAGAAAGCTATCCAGCACTTGTACTACAGCAACAATGGGATGGTAATGGGGGAGTGACCCTGGAGGGGCCAAAATTGATTCACTCATTTCTCCTTCCAAATCTTTGAGTATGTCGGCGACTGTGACCAAAGCAGCTGTTGATGTGCCAACGACCTTCCCAGTGCTGTTGTCAATAGCAACCAACGAGAGACCATCTTTTATCACTGCCTGGCAGATGCTCACATTTGAGGCCTGTTCGGCTTGGAAGGGTTGCTTCACACAGCTTGATAGAGGCTCGGCGTTGATGAATGCATGACTTATTATAGTGGCAGCCTCTTCCACGTGGTCCTCTGTTAACAACCTGTAGCTTATATCACCATCCTTAGCTAGGTCGATTTCTGTTGTCATGGTTACAGTGTCGAATTAAATATGTATCTTTAGAGAAAGTACACAAGATGATTGGTTAGTATCACTTTCCTAATCTTTACCTGTTTTGTCATGTCTGACCATAGACCCTCCACCTTTCGTGTAGGATCTATGGTCTGATTTGGTTTGTACATGAGGACTTAACAAACAAACAAACAAACAAACAAACAAACAAACATACAAACAAACAAGTCAAGGATAGATCAAGCATTACAGACATGAATAACAAAGTACAAAATGTAAGTAAATATCAAACAAAAAAATTACTGTACAGCATTGAACTACACTACACTACATTACATTACACTAGACTAGACTATAATACACTACACTACTCTACACTACACTACACTACACTAGACTAGACTGGACTAGACTAGACTAGACTACTCTACACTATACTACACTACACTACACTACTCTACACTACACTACACTACACTACGCTACACTACTCTACACCACACTACTCTACACTACACTATACTACACTACACTACACTACTCTATACTGCACTGCACTACACTACACTATGCAACACCACACTACACTACAGTACACTAGACTACACCACACCACACCACACAACACTGCACTGTACTACACCACACCACAGTACAGTACAGTACACTGCATTGCACTGCACTACAGTACAGTACAGTACAGTACAGTACAGTACAGTACAGTACAGTACAGTACAGTACAGTACAGTACACTGCACTCCACCGCACTGCACTGCATTGCACTGCACTGCGCTACACTACACCACACCACACCACAGTACACTGCACTGTGCTGTACTACGCTACACTAGACTAGACTAGACTAGACTAGACTAGACTACACTGCACTACAATACACAATCAGAACTCTAAAATTAAGCCATTCCTGAGTGTAGAACAATACTAAAGTGCCCCTGGAGATAAACCTAGTAGTACTAGTACTAAATATTCAAACAATTTCTTCAGAACCAGGCATATGTTGTGATAACCACCGGGTGGGGTGGGGGTGGGGGTGGGGGTGGGGTGGGGTGTGATGGCTGAATCACCTAGGAAAGTGGTGATGGTGGTGGTTGATGGCTTGGGCTTGCCAATGAAAATCCCTATTCCTTTTCTGAGTAGTAGATTGCCTACCCCTTTTCAAACAGCGCATGAGCATAATAAACAACCTATTGTTACAGGTACCAGTCAACACACAAATACAATATGAACCTTTGGTATGGACACTGTTCCCAGGATCCCATTTCAGACAAAACAAATATATAAGGCATGTCCAATGTCAGACATAAGCACCCCAAAAGTAGACCCTTCTGGGTGGAAAATGGTGGGGGCGGGGTGTGTGGTGACGACAATGTGACTGGCTGTAGTATAGCAAATGAACTTATATGACAAACTCTATTGACTGGCTCTATGGAAGATTACAACCTCGCCTTTCGTTTCTGCTGTAAATCTATAACCCCAAACAACATTTGTATCCTTTTAAGCGGCACCCATTTTCCAAATCATGGCATAGGGGTGTATCAAATAGAGTTACCTTGGAATGGTACATTAGTAACGGTTAAGACCAAGGCGATGTCAAGGTCAGAAGTACACAAGTCGAAAAGTCGCAACCGTTTTGTAACTATATTTTACCATCAGATTTGATTGTTGGAACCATTGCAAGTAATATATTTGTCAATATCTGAAAACTCTTCTTAAAACTCGTGGCACATTCAAGTAATCTTATATAGAAAACCCCAATCAACGAACTTACCTTAGTTAGCTTGCCCTTCTACTGACTTGTTTACGTCCTACGTACGTGTGGAATTTCACAATATGTCACAGGTCATGTTAGCTTTCAAATTTATCAAAAGTCGACTGTGGCCATTGCAACGTACGTATTTACATATGTTCATTGTATAGGTACCTCATTGTATATTACAGTAGATTTCCCCAGATCGAGTCAAAGCTATTAAATGACCTATCAAGATCAGTGAGTCTGATCTCAAGGTTTCATGTTGAGATAGACACCAAAAGATAACACACAAACATGACTTACACTGTGTGGGCCCTTTTACATGTAACTTTGCCCAGTTCATGGTATGATCGACCTTACGTAAATGTGTTATGGTATGCCGAATACATCTGTGTGGCGTATCCCAGGGGCATATCACCCTGTCTGTCTGTCGTATGTTATCCACTCGCTCACTCCCTCACCACAAACAATCACACAGTATTTGTCTATTCCTTCCTTTTTTCCTATCACGGAAGACAATACAGCAACTAGACTCTCTCGATCTCACAAGTCGTCGGGAGCATTGCTATTAGCTGTTTTGTATGTACCGATATCTAAAGTATAATTGTACTAGAATATCCTTGTACTGTGCGCCCTCATTGACTACATAGGGCTAATCATTTGTTGACGTGTTACTTGATACTGATGTGTTATTTCGATGCCCCGAGAGAGTCTATACAGCAACAAGTGTGTTTTATTAAAGAGGTACGAAAACTACAGCATCAACCTGAACGATTCAATATTGTGTAGACTGTTGTACAACGACAATATAGACATAAATATTCATTGAGAACTTGTAGTGTACACTGTGTGTGTGTGTGTGTGTGTGTGTGTGTGTGTGTGTGTATGTAAATGACTATTTACTTGCTTTGTACGGCTAACATAGCGACTTGTAGTGACAAAGACCCTTAGGTCCCTCATATTTTCCTTGGGGAATAACGTATCTAATTGTCCACAACCAAAGCTTCTGTCTACCCCGGTGATGGCAGTCCCAGACGAAGCGTGGATGCTTGCTTGTTAGAAATTTCACGAAAAAGGGGTTGTTTTTCGTCGTCCATCTAGGTCCATGGAATCGCACATACAAAAAGGGCATCCTACCGTAGGATCCCCTATTTGTATGTGCAGTGTCTGGATTTGGTGTCGTTGAAGGTAAAACCTCCCAGATTTCGGAAATATGGGGTGTTTTTTTGCAGTGATTTTCTCCCAGATTCACTAAAGGGGTGTTTTTCATTGAATTATTCCGGGAAGAGGGGTACATTTGAAATTCCGCTAACAAGCATGGGTACCCACCCATCCAGGGACTGCCACCACTTAGGTAGTCTATTATTAAGCTTATGATAATCAAGGGATTGTCAGTTTGACCTAAGTCTTGTTATGTGACCCATCAGTTCATTCACAGCTTCAAAATGACCATTTTTGCAGACGGGCAGATGTTGATGGCACTGTATATCTTTTCTCCTTTGTACTCAAATTCCTTGTACTTCATTTCACCAATTTCTTTGAAACCAAGATTGCTGTATACTTTTTGACTGCCTGGACCAGTGACTTGTGCGATGACGAACTTGCAGCCTTTCTTCTTGGCAAGGTCTGTTCTGAGTTCGATCAGTTTTGTGGCGATACCTTTTCCGTTGTATTTCCCATCTACTCCTACTTTAGCAGAACTGCAAACCAAGGCATCTGGATTATTGATGAAATCTTCGACTTGCAGTAGAAAGCTATCCAGCACTTGTACTACAGCAACAATGGGATGGTAATGGGGGAGTGACCCTGGAGGGGCCAAAATTGATTCACTCATTTCTCCTTCCAAATCTTTGAGTATGTCGGCGACTGTGACCAAAGCAGCTGTTGATGTGCCAACGACCTTCCCAGTGCTGTTGTCAATAGCAACCAACGAGAGACCATCTTTTATCACAGCCTGGCAGATGCTCACATTTGAGGCCTGTTCGGCTTGGAAGGGTTGGTTCACACAGCTTGATAGAGGCTCGGCGTTGATGAATGCATGACTTATTATAGTGGCGGCCTCTTCCATGTGGTCCTCTGTTAACAACCTGTAGCTTATATCCCCATCCTTAGCTAGGTCGATTTCTGTTGTCATGGTTACAGTTGTCGAATTAAATATGTATCTTTAGAGAAAGTACACAAGATGATTGGTTAGTATCACTTTCCTAATCTTTACCTGTTTTGTCATGTCTGACCATAGACCCTCCACCTTTCGTGTAGGGTCTATGGTCTGATTTGGTTTGTACATGAGGACTTAACAAACAAACAAACAAACAAACAAACAAACAAACATACAAACATACAAACAAACAAGTCAAGGATAGATCAAGCATTACAGACATGAATAACAAAGTACAAAATGTAAGTAAATATCAAACAAAAAAATTACTGTACAGCATTGAACTACACTACACTACATTACATTACACTAGACTAGACTATAATACACTACACTACTCTACACTACTCTACACTACACTACACTAGACTAGACTAGACTAGACTATACTAGACTAGACTACTCTACACTATACTACACTACACTACACTACTCTACACTGCACCACACTACACTATGCAACACCACACTACACTACAGTACACTAGACTACACCACACCACACAACACTGCACTGTACTACACCACACCACAGTACAGTACACTACACTGCATTGCACTGCACTACAGTACAGTACAGTACAGTACAGTACAGTACAGTACAGTACACTGCACTCCACCGCACTGCACTGCATTGCACTGCACTGCGCTACACTACACCACACCACACCACAGTACACTGCACTGTGCTGTACTACGCTACACTAGACTAGACTAGACTAGACTAGACTACACTGCACTACAATACACAATCAGAACTCTAAAATTAAGCCATTCCTGAGTGTAGAACAATACTAAAGTGCCCCTGGAGATAAACCTAGTAGTACTAGTACTAAATATTCAAACAATTTCTTCAGAACCAGGCATATGTTGTGATAACCACCGGGTGGGGTGGGGGTGGGGGTGGGGGTGGGGTGGGGTGTGATGGCTGAATCACCTAGGAAAGTGGTGATGGTGGTGGTTGATGGCTTGGGGCTTGCCAATGAAAATCACTATTCCTTTTCTGAGTAGTAGATTGCCTACCCCTTTTCAAACAGCACATGAGCATAATAAACAACCTATTGTTACAGGTACCAGTCAACACACAAATACAATATGAACCTTTGGTATGGACAGTATTCCCAGGATCCCATTTCAGACAAAACAAATATATAAGGCATGTCCAATGTCAGGCATAAGCACCCCAAAAGTAGAACCTTCTGGGTGGAAAATGGTGGAGGCGGGGTGGGTGGTGACGACAATGTGACTGGCTGTAGTATAGCAAATGAACTTATATGACAAACTCTATTGACTGGCTCTATGGAAGATTACAACCTCGCCTTTCGTTTCTGTTGTAAATCTATAATCCTCGATACCCCAAACAACATTTGTATCCTTTTAAGCGGCACCCATTTTCCAAATCATGGCATAGGGGTGTATCAAATAGAGTTACCTTGGAACGGTACATTAGTAACGGTTTAGACCTAGGCGATGTCAAGGTCAGAAGTACACAAGTCGAAAAGTCGCAACCGTTTTGTAACTATATTTTACCATCAGATTTGATTGTTGGAACCATTGCAAGTAATATATTTGTCAATATCTGAAAACTCTTCTTAAAACTCGTGGCACATTCAGGTAATCTTATATAGAAAACCCCAATCAACGAACTTACCTTAGTTAGCTTGCCCTTCTACTGACTTGTTTACGTCCTACGTACGTGTGGAATTTTACAATATGTCACAGGTCATGTTAGCTTTCAAGTTTATCAAAAGTCGACTGTGGCCATGGCAACGTACGTATTTACATATGTTCATTGTATAGGTACCTCATTGTATATTACAGTAGATTTCCCCAGATCGAGTCAAAGCTATCAATATCAATGAGTCTGATCTCAAGGTTTCATGTTGAGATATACACCAAAAAGATAACACACAAACATGACTTACAGTGTGTGGGCCCTTTACATGTAACTGTGCCCAGTTCACGGTATGGTCGACCTTATGTAAATGTGTTATGGTATGCCGAATACGTCTGTGTGGCGTATCCCAGGGGCATATCACCCTGTCTGTCTGTCGTATGTTATCCACTCGCTCACTCCCTCACCATAAACAATCACACAGTATTTGTATAGTTCTTCCCATTTCCCTATCTCGGAAGACAATACAGCAACTAGACTCTCTCACAAGTCGTCGGGAGCATTGCTATTAGCTGTTTTGTATGTACCGATATCTACAGCATATTAAATTGTACTAGAATGTCCTTGTACTGTGCGCCCTCATTGACTACATAGAGCTAATCATTTATTGACGTGTTACTTGATGCTGATGTGTTATTGCGCGATGCCCGGAGAGTGTCTATACAGCAACAAGTGTGTTTTATTGAAGAGGTACGAAAACTACAGCATCAACCTGAACGATTCAATATTGTGTAGACTGTTGTACAATGGCAATATAGACATAAATATTCATTGAGAACTTGTAGTGTACACTGTGTGTGTGTATGTATGTATGTGTATGTATGTATGTATATATGTATGTATGTATGTATGTATGTATGTATGTATGTATGTATGTATGTATGTGTGTGTATGTGTGTGTGTATGTATGTGTGTATGTATGTGTGTGTGTGTGTTTATGTGTGTGTTTATGTGTGTGTGTGTGTGTGTGTGTGTGTGTGTGTGTGTGTCACAATACACTGTGGACATCCAAGTGTGTGAATCTCCTTGTGTAAGTAGTTAGACCTAGTAAATTGATTATACGTGTATAAGGTAGATTTCAGTCAGTAAATGACAAGTGGAATTCTTATCATAAACATACTAAGGTTGTTCGGTCAGCACTCAAGTGATGGTTACCTTGTAATCAAATCTGCGTCATGTCAACTAGCTTTTTCAAAAGTAGACAGTTGAAGACTTTCACATTAGATGTAGAGGATTGAATACTTTATTCCTGATCTCATCAACATCAGACTCACTTTTAGTACACTTGGCTTGTCTTGTCTCACAAAGCCCTTCTGACAGATGGGCAGACAGACACCGTCATGTGATCTTAATTGTGGATTGATGGCTAAACGTACCATACCAATTGTTTTGATATGCATTGGGTTCGTGTGGACGTGTCCATTCCCTTCTTGCAGCTTCATTGATTTCCATTCACCACTGATCAGTGCAACTCATGACCAGTTCGAGCATTCGCTCAGATTCAGAGGACCAATAATCGACCACAAAACAGCAAACACTCATTGATGTTTCTATAGTTGAACGACCTTTTTTGTTTTTATTTTCATTCGACATGTCAAGCTTACAAATTTAAATCATAAAATGGAAAATCGAGTTTAACATAAAAAATATCATTTAGTCTAATTTGGAACTAATTGTACAAAATTAAATAAACAAAAATTGCCAAATCATTTGGACGGATTGATTGAATTAATCAAGCGATTCTTGGCCAACGGACGGATAACAAAATATACATAACACGTCCTAAAACTGTCCCCTTTACGGCAATAACACACCGTCTAGAACTGTACTCTTTACTACAATGGACGGATAGCAAAAGTTGTAACATATCGTCGTAAAACTCGTATCCCTTTTATGGCATTGCAGCCTTGCGCATGCTATTTCAACAGTGCCGTCTGTTGCGTCAGTGTAAAATATGTTATTACTTTCTAGAATGATATTCT
Organism: Glandiceps talaboti; assembly: GCF_964340395.1. Classification (NCBI taxonomy): domain Eukaryota; kingdom Metazoa; phylum Hemichordata; class Enteropneusta; family Spengelidae; genus Glandiceps; species Glandiceps talaboti. The sequence goes on from NC_135569.1 coordinate 1,160,851, forward strand.
ACTACTCGATTGGGTACATACATATTGCGTTACCTAATTTCTAACTGTCTCATTGCCTGTTGAAATTGTCGCATATCATATTCTGCTTTACTCATGCGGAGTTTGTTTGGCGGCTTCGGAATTTCTTTGGTCATGTCAAGGAAAGTAGTAACTTTACTTTTCAACATGCAATTTTCGTCTTCTTCATTTTCCAGCATCAAAGCAGCTCTTTCGCTTTCCTTTTTAGGCCACGTTAAGTCGTTTCTAGGTTCGTCAGTGAGGTCAACCTTAGCCAATTCCGCGTAACTTGCGGGTTGAGCGATGGATAATCGCCGCTTCATGTTGCTCAGACGTTTCTCTAGGAAGTACGTTGTCGGTTGATTAGCATGGTTCAGATTTCGTCGGTCGCGGCGAGTTGCATTTGTTTGCCCGATTTGAGCGTTTCTTCGGTTTCCAGTTTTACCTTTGGAACTTGTTCTCGATTTCTGCTGTTTCTTATCCGCTTTCAAGTTGTCGGAATCGTCATCACTGTCTGAATATACGGTGCTTATTGTCGAAAAACGTCGTCGTGGCGAGAGTCCAACACCACGAACATCGTCGTCATCCAAGCCATAGAAACTAAAACCGCGGCTACCGCGCCTTCTATCAACCCCATCCTTGATGCGTAGTCTGGTAGCCTCATCTTCAACCAACCGAGGACTTTTCGGTTCATAGCTCACACTCTCTGCGTGTTGATTAATTCGAACAGTTTTCTTGTTCGTTGACTTGGTTGGTTTTTGTTCCGATTCTTCTACTGTGCTTGGTATTTGGAGACTCATTCGTCTCTTGGAGACGAAGTCGTAAGTTTTGGTGGCGGGAGGAAGCACAAACGATTTTCTGCGACCCGCGTTATGGTTGTTGGGAAATCCTAATGCCCCTTGTACATCATCACTAAAAGCATCGTCATCGTCTCCCGACCCTTCTTCATCTGAAGAAGTTGTAAAATGTTGCATACTTTGTCTTCTTTTTCTTGCGTTGTCTAGTTTTATCAGGAATAATAGCCGTCTTTGATCAAGACTTTGGGGTCGATTAGAATTAAGACCATCTGGCGACGAGTCGTCCTTTCCCGATTCGTAGTAGCTATCCAAGTGGTTACATGCTAATGCCGATTGTTCCGCAACTCTTCTCAAATGTTTAATGTTTACCTGGATAGCATAATGTCGACTCGATACCGAAGATGGTGCTAGGGAGCTCACTGAATCAGAAGTTTCAGAAACATTGGCAGACTTGCACCTAACTTTTCCTTGCATCGCATTAGCTGGTGCACTGCGCGGTGCTTTCTTCACCTTTCGGTCGGTAGAAGATTTCACCTCCCGTGGTCCCCTCAGTACGGGTCCCGCACTTAAAGACATGCGTCTGTTAATGTTGACAACACCAGTAATGCTACTTCCAGCGCGGGATGGCGTTGATGATGCAGGTGGTGTTGGCATTTGTTTAAGAATATACTTCAATTCATAGGTCTCCCTTTTCAGATCGTCAATTTTCCTTTTGTGTTTCTTACTCAACTTGTAAATACTGTTCTGCAATTTTCTGTTCTCAAATACGTTCATAACCCGAGCACGACTACATCTTTTGTCCAAATCGTGTGCTGACAGGCCTGTGTATTTGCACTTGTAACGGAGTGAATTTGTCGTAGAAGCACTCATGTTTGATTACTAGAGAAGAGGTTGCCATAGGTTACCACTGTTTATCAGATAAGAGCTCCATATCTGGTATTTGGAAAGGCTTTGGTCTGGAAACTTGTCACCCGTCCAACTTGAAGCATCTCTGTAAATTTAAAGTACCACAAAATAATAATTAGTTTTTATCTAATCAATCGGTCACGCCACTTATACGGTCATCATTACGTGTTATCTTTGATTAAACGGCTTGGTTCGTGTAGGTAAAATTTGACCGTGCAGTTTCTTTCCAAAAGTGTTTTGTAGAAAATAATGGAAATATAGTATGACGAAATCCCTTAACAGTACAACGTTAGTGATTGTTTAGTTTATAAAGCTGTTGTCACGGCCACAATGATAATCAAAACACACACAAACACAGACTGAGTCATTAGCGATATCCATGCTTGAAACACTCATAAATAATTGCACAGAAAAGCATGATATGTATGTACTTATAGAATTTTAGTTCGATGTCAAAATTAATGCAAATGACCACAAGTTTCTTTATCACATTACATTGAATAAGTGTAACGACAAAAAGCCTCACCTGTTTTCAAATTATTTGTTATTTTCGTCAAAACCGTCGATGGATTTATGTAATTATGGGTCCTTATCTGAAGAGCGTGTCATACTTACTGATAAGGGAAGGACCTAGACTTGTATGAACCGATATGTTGTTGAGCAACCACGTCCAGGGCGTGATGTTGCTGGTAGAAAGGTTGCAGCTCAAATAAACAGCATATTACGCGAGAAATCAAACTTTAAGAGCAGCGTTTTGAAGCAGGTGAACTATGTTAAGTTCGCCATGGGACATTTCGGACAGTAATGTTACAGATTTGATTCAATGACTGCTTTTCAATACCAAGCGAGCTTTTGTGGCCTAGTAATATGAGAACATACCTTCACATGCCATGAACGACGAGCAACTGGTCGTGATCTCAGTTAAAGATATACCGGGTACAAGCCCCACAATCATCAGATATGAGTAACTGATCACAGAAATTGGTAGACTTACAAACGTTACGTATGACGTTAAAGTTCCCGTTTTCAAACCAAGTTCAAAATTTTCACTTGGAGTTCTGCTCGATGTAGGTTGTTGGCTAGACATTCAGATCTTGCTGCCTACCAAGTATAAGCACGGTGTTTAAGTCATTCCCGTACTGTTGTGGTCAACCCAACTATGTTATCGGTCGTCAACATAAGTGCATAACACTTAGGGTCAAAAGCTGAAGTACACAATTCACAGATTAATAATTTCGTCGGAGTTTTGTAATTCCTCCGTTGCTCACTAAAGGTAATTGACTAGTTCGGCGTGATGAATCGGCTCATTCATAAAACCATTTTTCGTGTTCAATTAAGTGATTTCAGAAGGGGACTTTTCATTAGCAGTTACCGTTTGTGTACGAACGACGAAAGGCGATCCTGTTATGTACCATGCGCCATTGATTTTGTTGAATAGAAGAACACACAGCAATTTCAAACGATACTGTCGACTGATATGGTCAGCGATTTTTAATAGAAATCGTAAGAACGAAGTGTGCTGTGGATTGCGTTTGAAATTTGGGAGAACTCTGGCACACTATCAACCATAAATAACACACCAATTCATGTACACGACCTTCACTGAATACGGCATAACTCATAATATGTAGGTGACTGCGTTGACTTGCACACCGGTGACTGCGATGACTTGCACGCCGGTGATTGCGATGACTTGCACACATCTGTGCCTGTTACAGTTTTTCGAGGATACCGGTTTATTGGAGAGAGAGAGAGAGAGAGAGAGAGAGAGAGAGAGAGAGAGAGAGAGAGAGAGAGAGAGAGAGAGAGAGAGAGAGAGAGAGAGAGAGAGAGAGAGAGAGAGAGAGAGAGAGAGAGAGAGAGAGAGAGAGAGAGAGAGAGAGAGAAAGAGAGAGAGGGGGGGGGGAGGGACAGAGAGAGAGAGAGAGAGAGAGAGTAGCAGTAGTAGTAGGTTAGAAATATCAGTTTCGATTGTTTATCAAAATATGGATATAAATTCTTTAGTCTTTTAAAAGAGAATATAAACTCAAGTCTAACCAGATTGTTAACTTTTTTCACTTTTTCGTTTATTTGCTGTAACCCCTTTAAAGGGAAACAAACGCGAAACTAATTTTATCTTGGCGCCATTTATGCATGCTTAGGGAGCCCTGAAACGTCATTTCACCAACCCTGCATCGTGCAACCTCTCGAAATCCCTCTTAAGTTTCACAAATTTGGAAATCTGGCTGAGGAGAGACCCGCTGTACACTGCGGCGAGGCATTATGGGAAATAACAATGTCAGAAGTTTCACTAATTGAAACAATGACCACACAGTGCTGAGACCAGCTACAAGTACCGAACAGCATTTATTACCCATAATACTTTTCCCAGTAAACACATTGCCCGGATTCAGTGTTTTTACAAGTTCTAATACCAGTACTTATATGCGCAACAGAAGTACGTTGTACCTCAGGCTTCCCTCAAGGAGAAAATTTGCAACATTTTATACATATACCTTAAACATTATCCAACTAGTAAAGCATGTTGAAACCATCACGTATCTAGCAACCAGTGCTTTCATCATCTCACCAAACACAGACAAATTTCAGAACTGAACTTTGCCCTTTTAAGTTGTACCAACTAACCCTGACTTATGCACAGTGGTCTTCCCGTGTATGTCAAATTGTTTCTATCCGCCCCCGGATCCGCCCTTATCGCCCTTCTCTTAAAGAAATAGTCGATGAGGGCGCCCTGGTACAGAGTATTTTAATTTTTTTTACAAATACGTTGAAACTTTCTGTATTCATGATATTGTTTGTAGCTCATAGTCACATGTTGTACTTGTGAACTATATAATAAGGGGTTGAGGTCAAACAGGGTGAATCAAAATGGAATACTGTCTTGTCTGGTGTTATTATGACATGCAAATATATTTCTCAAAGAAAGTATGCCATTTACAGATTCAAAAGTTTATAGGATTGATTCCAAGTGTATTCTAATAAAGAGGCTTACATTTACTACCAAAGGTTTCAGTTTAACGGGTTTTCAAAGTATTACATTGCAACCCTCATCATGAAAAATTTGATTTTGCTTCCATCTTAGACAACAAACACAATTTGTTTTCTCTATCTCTTAGTTTTAATAATTGCAATTACCTCATTTGTACTGGCTTTATATATTTTCCGAACTTACTCGTATATGATATACTATTGTCTCGTGATGATTTGGCGATCTCTATAGAGGGCGCTGTCTCAATTAAAGATTGAAGATTGAAGGATCGTGACTTTATTTATATATGATATATATATTGGTTAGTTTGCAAAAACTTTCAGTAGTAAGTCGACGATGCGATTTAAGTGATCTTTAACCCCAAACTCGATAGAATCTAAATATTTCTGATAAATACGCATACCATACGGTCACATTGCCACACACCAGATCTAGATGTCCCTGTGAAAATTAACCCAACACTAGAATTGCGGAACATATTACACGCATCCTCCAGACCCCGATCGAAGACAGTATAAATGACTCAAATCAAATGAAAGCTAAAGAATGGATACATTATTTTGGGTTTTTTCGAGAATTTTGAATTTTTTAAATGTCGTCGAGAAATTTGTTATTACTGTCAAGCTGAATAAATGATGGAATATACATGTAAGTAACCCTTTATTGACGGAAAGAAGCAAACGTTGCCGTACCTTAAGGACGTACACGAACTCCAGAAATATGCCTGCTTCACAGACTTCATGTTGAAAATAAATGGACGTTGTTTATCTTGGCATTGCATATGCGAAATAAATCAACATTCCTACAATACAGGTCTCAATGTTTTCATCTACATGTATTTGATTGATTAACACTGTACGGATGTTACATGTCAGTTGAAAATCACGTACTGTACATGGCTGAAGCAGATGATAGTTATATCTATATATTTATCTGTTCTCAGTATACCAGGTCCACTTAAACACGGAGTTCAACGTGAAATTCAACGCCACGAAGTTACACTGACGTGACAAAATGCAAACATAATGACGTGTCAGATGTCTTAGGGGGCCGGGCATTATTTAACCGACTGGGAGGGGGGGGGTCGCGTTTGAAATGGATTTTCATTTATAGTTGCTAACGTCTTCGATTCCATGGTCTGTTTACCGATCCGCACGTAACATAAAGTGTTCGTAGTTCTAAAATTAGACTTCTTCGCAGGGAATCATCTAATTTATTTATTTAGTGGGTTTTAGTTATTCATTCCATACACTATAGTATATCATTGCCACATATCCAACACACTGACTTAGTCCATATTTTCTCTTTCTTCCCGTTTGGTACGCCAAACTATTTAATTTGATCAAAATTTACAACTAATTCAAAATATCACAGTACAGGGACACAGTCTGTAACTTTGTGTGTTTTGACGATTACTTTCCGTGATATCAAAATATCATTATGTTATTCCGGTTACAGAAAACATGTCGTCAACTCATTATTTAAATATTTTGGCGGTTAATTTCTTTCATATGAAATTATGCTTATTATAAGTTATTCCGGTCACAAAAACATGTCGTCAACTTCGTAAACTCTTGATTTAAACGGTAACAGTCTGTCACTTTTTGGCAGTTAATTTCTTTATTATGAAAATATCATGATACTCGTGCTTTGGCGCTCATAAACTCAATCTTCAGAACAACAGTGTATGCAACCAGAATTAAGTTTGTCTTTCAACAATGCTCTCGTCATAGACATAGCTGATATTTATTGACGTATACGTAGTTACAACGGAATCCAGTTGACTTGAAACAAAACGTCGTGTGGCTCAACAAATCTTTTATTATCATTGCTACATTGTATCATGGAATCTTACTAACATTGCTACATTGCAGGGGTGAACAAATCCACTGGTCCTGGGTCCGGGACTAGCGATTTTTTGGGGCGGACCACACAAATTTTACCTTGTCTGGTCCATTGGGCCAGTACCTTACTGTTAATAACTATGTTAAAAAGTCATCTGAATATACAGATTCATAGGTAAGATTTAATGTTTCACATTAGCTGGACTTGGGACCACTAAAATTCTTTCAGCAGGACCACTGGATTTTTTAAGGCACTGGTCCAGGGACCACCAGTTCACAAAATGATTTGTTCACCCCTGCATTGTATCATGGAATCTTACTAACATTGCCACATTGTATCATGGAATCTTGCTAACATTGTCACATTGTATCATGGAATCTTGCTAACATTGCTACATTGTATCATGGAGGTAGAATGGACATTCTTGACTTGTCATCGTGAATATCTTACCAACATTGCTACATTTTCTGTGTGTGAGCTACAATAACATATTGAAACCCAATCATATACATTGTAAGAATGGACATATAAGGTTATATGGCATTGTTTTAAAAAACAAACATTTTAGCTGACTAAAATGTAACAATGTACACGTTCTCCCATTTTTTGTCGTGCCAGATGATAAAATGTAGCAACGTGAGTTAAATTTATGGCAAGCCAATATGTCATTTTGTTCAACACTTTTGTCTTGTATTGCAGTCACCGTCATTTTTTAATAATTACACTCTTGAGACTTTAATTGGTAAAATAGTTTATTAAAATTGTGTGATTTTTTTTTTCTTAGCCGTCATACAGAAAACATAACTGAAGCTATACAAGACATTATCAGGGAGAAGTGGTAACAAAACTTATTATCATTTGATAGAAGAGGCCTAACTTGCTTCATCGTTTTGTTTTGTTTTGCCTTTTGTGTATATATTTGATTTTGTGTGATCTCACTCATCTTACCTACCAGACTACACATTCAACTTGTAAGCTCTTTGTGATGGACCTTGGTAAGCGAGTCATGAATCAGTTTGTTCACTTACACGTACTGACTGAGGCCTCCTAGCTTCTTCCCTAGGGAAAAGACGGTTTTGCATTTATACCTCTGAGCTTACAAGTTTATACGTGTCCGTTGTGGATTTACTCTCACACGCCAGCGTAAGAAAACATTCTGGATAATCTCAGAAGACCCCCCCCCCCCCCCCATTATTCTATATGAAGGCATCTAAACAAGGACGAATCCTTCAGTGTACGAGAGTCTGTGGACGAGAATCCCCTAGGATAGTTTCAGTAGACCCCCCCTTTTTTTACGAATCCTACAGCGTACGAGAGTCTTTAGACGAGAATCCCCTTTGATTGGTCGAACGTCACTTGAATACAGGGTCGGACTGGCAAAAGAAGGTTGGCGATCGCTTTAAAGTGGCACAAGTTGACTTTTTAGAGGTTTTTTCTTTGATTAAACTATTCTAGTATAAAGATAATGTCGGTAGATGTCTTATATGGCATCACAATTGTCTTCTGGCATTGATAGAACAGTTATACGCATAACAGCGATTTCCTCGACATTTTTACATGTACATAAAACTCCGTCATCGTTTCTAAGTTATATCTTAATATCATGTTTGAATTCAGTTAATTGCAAGTTATGGTTATGAGAGAACGTAGCAAGTATAGCATGCACGTCTTAAAAAATAAACCCAGCTTATGCCACCTTAACCCGTGACCGACACACTGATTTGAACTTGAACTAGATATGATTGTTTACACAAAGGACAGGACGAGAAGACGTGCATTGCAATAGATAAAGCAAAGGGAGCCTTTACTATCAAACAGCATCGCGAGGATTATTGACCACCAGTTATAAATTCATTGCATGGCGAATATGCCAACAAAAAATGCACGGTAAAAAATTCAGAGCAAAGTTCTCTCTCAGACCATCGGTCTGAGATTCTCGGTGTTCTTAATGCCTTATCTCACTTGATTACAGCTGTTACACTTACAGTCTGAACATGTACTTTCGAGTTTTCAAGTGCTGTGAGACTGGCTACAAAGTTTCATGTTAAGATAAACCCAGTAAAGATAGCAGAGGTTGACCCCTCACTATGAAAGTATTTAATTGTGCGATCTATGTGGTCACTCTCTAGTGTAGTTCCTGAGAGGGACCGTATTACGTACTCTGTGCTTCATTACTATCCCAGTCTAGTCTAGTTCCTGAGAGGGACCGTATTAGGTACTGCAATGTACTTCATCATTATCCCAGTCTAGTGAAGGTCCTGACAATCACACAGATTTCTGTGCTCCCTCCTACAGCATTCATATAAACATGATTATGTTGTTGCGTCCCATGTGATTTTAATTTAAATGGACTGACAGTGGAGTCCTGGGTGGACATTGGAAACCATCAAAACAGCTGTACCAAATGAATATTAATGAGCAGTGACAACAGCCAGTGGATTACTACTGACATGCGCCATTCGCACTTCACTCACCATGGGGTTGAACCATAATTAACGCCTCCTTTCGTCAGGGCCTTGACTAGACCACATTCTTACTTGTCTGTGACTAGACTGGGATAATGATGAAGTACATTGTAGTACATAATACGGTCCCTGTCAGGAACTAGACTAGTCACTGTCATGTTGGATATTTAAATGTTTTAAAATATTTACAATCTACCAAGTTTATAGTAGTAGCAGCTACTGTTTATAGTATCATTAATCAAATACAGAGTAGACAGTTTGGAAGCAAACTGTCTTTATATTTATCTTCACATAAAACTTTGTAGTCATTCTCATTGAACTTGATATCATGTATAATCAAATGTACACGCTCTTCCTGTAAAGGCTGTATGTACATGAAATAAAAGCTTTTGATCAGCTATACACAGTACAACACTTCCATCGTCTGAAAGTGTATAGACCTGTTGCCGGTTCCAAGATGCATTGCGCGTCTCTCCATACAATGACATGTATTATGTACACGCTTAGGGGGGTGCACGCGCTACACAGGGGGATGGTTGTCACCTGACCATACCCTGGGTTCACCTGTAAAATCACTGTCTGTCAGTGATGGTGTTTAGTCTTTGTTCTATAAAATCACTCATAATCAAAGAGGTCAACATGTGTTTCCATAATTTTCTGATGAAAATATTCTTTCAAACGTAATATAGACAAAACAAGACTAAATATAACAAACATAAGCGACATCATCTCGCGCGATGCATCTTGGAACCGGAAAATCAACTATAGAGTTGTACAAAAATAATTACCATTATCATATTTGATACCTGAATGGAACTTAGTAAGGTTGGTAAATAAAAACTGAAGTGCATAAACAGTATGTAAATTTTCATTTAAACATCTCTGGCAAAAATGCACCCTATGAGAATACTGATCAGTTGAGTTCAATCGTAGAGGGCGATATATAAGCTTATATATATATATGGTACAAAGCTTTTTTTAACCTTGCTTTAAAGCACTTGTTCATGTACTCAGTTGCCTTGACAACGCAGTACAAAAATTGACGATCCAAGATCCGGGATGCAGTGCTTTCGCATCATGGCCATCAAGGGGTGCATTGTATCTCAGACCGTCCGAGACGGATGCATGGGTTATTTCCGGTTCACCTCAGGAGTATTCTGAGATTGCATTGATTATTGTCGGTTCACCTGAGGAGCATGCAATTTTTATGTGGGATGGAACAGGGTCAAACATCACACAACTGCTCTATATACAAAATTTCATGTCAATCCAGCCTTTACTCATTTCAGATTTCGGTGATACAGAGAACAAATAGACAGACGGATGGACAATGACAGATGTTTATTATAGAAACTCATCACAAGCATTTTAAGTATAGCCTGATGTATTCACACTATCACAGCCTGAATACATCATTTAGATTCAGGGCAGGTCAAGGTAACCTGGGGCGGGGGGATATTGTAGAAATGTTCTCTTAGACCACCCCGGTCATAAAAAGTGAACACTCCCTAGATGAATATACATAATCCATTTCTTGAGTTTGAGAATTGTTGCAGGAAACACATAGAGACCATCAAAAGACAATTATAATGATAGTACATGTATTTGTCACCGGACTGATATCACGACATTGCATAATTTTGTGTATAATTTGTGATCGCCACACTTAACTACTCGATAGGGCTAAAATTTGTCAACCAAGACATTCCTGCTACTATTTCCTTGACAAGTAGGATTGATATTGTTTGTAATCCATGATCTTGTTAGGGAAGAACCATTTGAATTTGGGGTAGGGGTTCGAAGATTTTCATTCCTTAGACCCCTTCCCATTATCAAATGGTTGAGCCCTTTACCACCGACGTACCTACCTCTGTGTGTGAATAAGCAAGCACTGCCGTCCTTTCCCGGTTCACATGCTGTCATTGCGTGTTTCAACTCAATCTTAATAATCATTCAAAGTAGAGGTGGCCATCTTGGATAACTTTCTGTCCCGATGTTGGTGTTCTCGGCATGAATAAAGTTGGACTAAAAAATGAAGGCAGCCATCTTGAATAATGCAAATTTTACTAATTGACCTTTGACATTAGATTACGGCGTAGATAGAAATGAAGAGCGGTCTATTTGACAAGTGAAGGATATTGAATAACAACAACAGTAATTTTTCCAGATTTTCTTGATTATCTCAGTTTGGAAAAATCTTTTTTACAATTTTTCCACAGGGGCGGTGTCATGACACTGCCCTCTGTTGGCAAAGGTGTAGTCTAGTCTTTGGCTTTCCACTTTAGCGATCCTACATCAACGTCAAACGCTGGAAGTTTTTCAGCATCGAAATCGGTTCTGACTTTGAAAATACTACCAAGAGCATTATGAATAGGAACATTATCTATAACTGACTTATGTTGGGACTGGTTTAATAGATCGTATACATAACCACAGACAGGGAAAAGACATTCTTGCAAGCAGCCCAGACCATAATTTTTCTATAAATGACGCAACGAAAATTACCACTGCGCGCGGGCGGGCGTCTTTAAGCGCTGCCGTAAAAAAGGCTAGTGGTTTATGAGATGGGAAAAGATGTCTGTGACAGAACCATTTGAAAGCAGTAGCCAATTACATGCACCTATCAATGTGTGATGGATTACTACTGACATATCCTGTTGTTAACATGATTCATTAAGTTACTAATGTTTCTCATGTTGACAACTAATGTTGAAAAACTGACAGTGCTTGTCGTTAAATGCGGTGTCGCTAAATAAAAAAAGTCTCGGCTAGCAAACTGGATTCACGCTTGAAAACGCCAATTGTAGTAGACGGGGCAGAGTACTGTATGTTATGTCAACAATGGTGTACGATTGAATTTCTACATTTAACTAACCGGAAATCAACTGGTGCAAAAAGTTAGTCTAAGATGGCAACCTAAATCACACTTTTCTCGAATGATATGTACTTCATTTACAGTTCATCATGTCCAACATCTGAATTACCTTGTAAATGTCAATGATTTTATCCTTCCTCTGATGGCATGAAACACGTGTTATTCTCCTTTCTGCAGCCATCATATTACATTCAAGCAAATCAACCGAAACTTGCAAACAACTCATAAGAGCACGTGCAAACTTTGGCATTACACGTGTCAGGACTGGCATCTCCTTAAGCCAATCACAAGCTGGTTACATTAATGATTTGGACACTTTCATCCAAAACACTTGATATATCTACACACTCCACTCTATTTCAGAGGAGTTGAAGGCATTCTGGCATACACAGGCTGACCACGATTCATCCGAGGTCAAATGTCATATCTTTGACGATATTGATGATGCACGTGGATGTGGATGTATATGTATGTCTGCTCTGGACACGGTGTATGGCATGGCTGTTGCTGCCCCTGCACTTCCACGCGGTTTCTTGACGATAGATTTTGGCCGTGTGTGGTAGATGACGCTGTCCTTTGCATTTTTGACGACTTCCACTGATTTGAGATTCTTTGGCGCCTGTCTGTACATCGTATCACCAGGCTGTAGGTCACGTATAGCACCCCATTGACGAAAGAACAAGATGACAACGACTACCCAGATTGAAAATACTAGCATAAGGAAGAATATTTCTTCGGAAGTCAAGTTGCGCCGTCTTTTCAACTTTGTATTATCTGTAGGTTATACAAAAATAAGAAAATGCGACCAAGCTTCAACATTTAGTACTAGTTATTAAGTAATTATCATTCATGACGATATACAGTGTACTGTTAAGTTAAGTTAATACATAATTGTGTTCGAATTACAGCCTATTCCAGGTTACTGCCCACACGATCTGTTTGATACAACCAAGCAGAAACCAATAAGAAACTTCACATTCCTCATGATTGCAATTTCTTGCTACATTTAGTCTTGATAGAGTTATACCATTAGAACACACTACAACTAGACGCAACACTTTAGCATCAATTTTTTGATGTCTGCATTTAATGTTTGCATGGTGACAATGGTTTATTTCATTAAGACAAAATGTAGCAAGAAACTGTATTTACTCAATCTTGTTATCTTAAAGTGTAGCATGTTCATTTTCCCATTGGAGTCACGTGACGTTGTTTCAAAAAGAGCCAGTATACAGTAACCTGCACACCACTGCAAATTATGTAAATTATTTAATCCCAAACTATCACTACAATCTCAAAAACCAAATAGTTAGTATTCTGTGAAACTAAGAAAAACTACTTTGATGGCAATAACCTTTCTCTATCTGTTAACAGTGATATGAAGATGTCATCTTTCACTTTATAAACAATCTATCCCCGTCTAATATGGCTGCCCTCAAGTAAATTTCGTAATTGGACACGTGGGAGATCTCTATGTCTATGATCCTATGACCCTTAGGAGATAACCTTCATAACAGATAGCACATCCGGGTACCTTAAATCGAATATCATCTCTGGCACGCCTTATTGAATGTCTACCTTGATTGTCAATTTGATGCATAGAAGCCAACTTAGGCTATGTTATCAAAATTTCCTCTTTTTATGCAACTTTTTTTTCAAAGGGAAAACAGTAATTTTAGACAAAGAGTATAAAAATATCTTTATTAGGGAATTTATCTCGAAATTTGGAGTTAAATGATCACTTTACAAAAAACAACATCAAAATAGTTCTGCTCATCTCATACAGGTAGGACAGTTGCCTCATATTAATTATTACCAAAGACAACCGTAGCTGTAATATAATTGACGAGATTCTCGCACTCGACGAGTTTAAAGGTCTACGAGAATTGCATTACCTCATGGTGTCATTACCCATAGTGCAAAGGTCAAATGGTGTCAATCTAAATAATTGCATCGAATTTATCTATGTTATACAGTACAGGTGTACACAGCTTTTTTTAATGGTTAGCAAACGACACAGAAAATCAGGTACGAGGCAACATCAACTAATTAAGTAGAAATGCTTATAAAAATAATACAGAACTACATGTAGCTGGCGCAAACAACACAGGGGGCAGTGAGCAGGACAATTATTTCCCAAAGAAATGTTTTCCTTCCATCACGGAAGAAAGAAAACCGAAAAAAAAAACCATGCAAGTTAGTGAGTATGCCATCTACACCTTATTTTATGTATAAGGTCAACACCCTGCCAGTCATCATTAGCACAGTAGTGAACGTATATGATAGAGACAATCTGTAACACGTCTGGAATAAGCAGACATAGAAATGGGGATACATGTATTTCGCTCGCACTCCACACACGCGCGTTTGCACATGCACACTCACATAGATGCATAGACATAGTCAGCATGCATACATATGATACATACATACATACATACATACATACATACATACATACATACATACATACATACAAGCACATACAAGCACACACACACACACACCTCGGCTTCACCATGTATTCGTATTCGATAGTCATCGAGTTGATGCTTTCTTTGAAGTTTGAATGTCTAAAGACAAAAATAAACCATTACTGTACAGGAAATTGAAGATAAACAAATGACAATGCAGACATTCTGTATTTCTTTCAGTGAAGATACATAAAACTAATGCAACTATTAGAAACCTTTCAGATCTTCCCTTGACCCCGATGGTTAGTTTATCATCGTATTCCGAACACGTATATTCACCGGATTGTGGGAATGAAAGTATGATCCCAGGAGATGCATTTTCAGTGAAAGAGAAAGGAGATACTTCGTAAATCGGGCATTGGCCAACTATGTACGTCTATGCGTTTGAATCCTGTAGAGAATTACCGTAAATTAGTCCGCGGAAATGAAAGACGATAAGCCGCAATTGTTCTCCAATCATCCGAGAAGTTGAAATGGAAGAGTCGGTGAAAATATCTTGGGCATAGCGAAGATTTGAAAGATTCTTTCAAGTGTACATTTATTGTTCATGCTCCCCTCCGTCAATTCCCTTCCCGATTAAGGTTTATCTCAGACACTATAGAAAATGTACAACCCACGCAGTTACTACATATTTAACGTAAGCATCATACGTTTACTGCAGATATAACGTAAACATCGCAAAAGATTTACTACTGTACAGGTTTATTGCAAGCTTCATCAGTTGACAGCTCAGAATCTCACATTTTACAGGTAAAATTCAAGTTAGCTTATAAGGTTTCACTTATGGGACATATATATCTTAACCACAATCAGATAACTTCAAGGGCAAAATGAATAATTATGGTAACATACATACAATTGGGATGTAGATACATATAAATAATCCTACTGCCTACCAGTAGGAATGTAAACAGTTGGAAACATAAAATTCAAGTCCATGTGTAATCACAGCAATAATGTGTTTCTACTGGACTGTAAAAGTATGTATGTATGTATGTATGTATGTATGTATGTATGTATGTATGTATGTATGTATGTGTGTGTGTGTGTGTGTGTGTGTGTGTGTGTGTGTGTGTGTGTGTGTGTGTGTAAATGACAATATATGGCATTGTAATCATACAAACACACAAACACAGACCCGGACAGCCAGACAGACAGACAGACAGACACACACACACACACACACACTCACACACACACACACACACACACACACACACACACACAGACGCACATCATATACCCTAATCGCCAGCTAAGCGCCTTCCTTCAAATATCAGACCATCATTCCCTATAATGTCTCCTTTTTATCCGTTTTGTGCTTAATTACTTACTGTCCATTCTATGCCTTTAGTCTGCAATTTTGAGTGAGAATGACGTCACTACCTACTGCGTTGCACAGTCGTCTATATGCAGATAGGATGGCACACAGTAAAACTTACAACAGGTCTCTATGTTAGTCTGTGTTTATATGTAGACAAGCTAATGTACAACGTGTTATGAGGAGATATTAAACCTGTACTAAATAATAATTGTACACTATTAACAACTGTTGCCTTGAGTTTGCGATGATGTCACTCGTTCACATTTGAGTCACGTGGGGATGGAGGGTAGAATGCGATTTTTGATGGGTGACAAGCTACTGTAGTAAACACGGCTATAAATCACCCTGATTAAATTTCGTGGTCGAGTACTTATTGTAATGAATAAAAACATGTCTACTACCTGTGTTATACGTGATGAGGGAAGAGAAGCAGATAGAAGGACCTGATTATTGACACCAGATTTCGTCTTAGCTTGCAAATGTAATTATACAATGTATCAAGGTTTCGTGTTAATGTACCATAAATAATAATAATACATAACTTTTAACACTCAAACAACCTTTACACAGAGTCTGCTCTGTCATTTTGAATGCTAACAAAAACAAAAACAAAAACAAACAAAAAACACAACAAAACACAAACACAAAACTTAAATGTAACAAAATACAGAGTAGACACTGTGTAAGGGATGTTGGTGTGCTATATTTATTGTGTCTATCTCAACATGAAACCTTGTGGTCTCACCATAGACATGAAACCTTGTGATCAGTCTCACCATAGACATGAAATCTTGTGATCAGTCACACCATAGACATGAAACCTTGTGATCAGTCTCACCATAGACATGAAACCTTGTGATCAATCACACCATAGAAATGAAACCTTGTGATCAGTCTCACCATAGACATGAAACCTTGTGATCAGTCTCACCATAGACATGAAACCTTGTGATCAGTCTCACCATAGAAATGAAATCTTGTGATCAGTCTCACCACACACATGAAACCTTGTGATCAGTCTCACCACACACATGAAACCTTGTGATCAGTCACACCATAGACATGAAACCTTGTGATCAGTCACACCATAGAAATGAAATCTTGTGATCAGTTTCACCATAGACATGAAACCTTGTGATCAGTCTCACCATAGACATGAAACCTTGTGATCAGTCTCACCATAGACATGAAACCTTGTGATCAGTTTCACCATAGACATGAAACCTTGTGGTCTCACCATAGACATGAAACCTTGTGATCAGTCACACCATAGACATGAAACCTTGTGATCAGTCACACCTAAATGAAATCTTCATTGTCTGTGGTCTCACTGATCGTCATACATCGTTTAATAACATTTGCAAAGTAAGAAGAAATCTCCTGTATCATAAGCACGTGCTATGTTTACAGGTATAACACGAAATTGCTCCTTATTGGGATTACACTCGTCAAGTAAATGAGCATCGCAAATACAATGACAAATATGTCAGCTGAAACAGACCGTTTTATGGCTAGATAGAAGTTGGCCTAATATATGTTCCTACATTTGCCAGCAGTGTTGCAGCCAGCCTTTGGAAAGAGTGGGACATAGTGTCCCGAGACTTTCATTTTTCTGGGTCATCATAAGTTTTTTTGGGACATTATTATTTTTAAAAAAGCGCCAATGGCATTGTAGCACAACTGCAAAATATTTACCCACATGCTGATCCATGCTAGATATTTGCTGAATGATTATGCAGTTGCCTATCCAACCCTGTTGTTATCTATGCACTGTTTGGTCGGCTGGCTGCACAGAAATCTGATTACAGTGTAATATAACATTGTTACTTTTCCTTTACGTGTATTATAGTAGATTGACGGCCAAATCATTCAGTATACACCGATCTACGTATAACCAAAGCGAATTCCATTGTATAATTTTATACTTATGGCAATAAAGATAATAATAATAATAATAATAATAATAATAATAATAATAATTATTATTATTATTATTACAAAACACCAATGGCGTTGTATTTGCTGAATGATTATGCAGTTGCCTATTCAACCCTGTTGTTATCTATGCAATATATGCGATCATTTGGCTGTTGCTATAGCCGTGGTCATGTTGCTAAACATATTTGCATACAATTTAGTATGGGTTATCTATGACCCGTCTCTTCCAAAATTGTGGATCAGGTCCAAAAAATGTGTGTCAAATGACCCAGAACTCCCTCTGGCTGCAACACTGTTGAAACTGATAACTGTCGCTAATTTAAATATAAAGAAATTGATGTCCTTAAGAGCTACCTCTAAAACTGATCTAGTGTTCATACACAAGTTCTCTCCTTAAACTTTTGATTGGGAAACAGGCATCGGACAAGTTTCGAATAAATCACTTGATCTATTCCAGTGTCTAGACAAAATAAACCAAACTTAATACTGACTGCTATATATAATTTGGCAGACTCTAAGCTTACTATTACAAGTGACTATCTGACCAGAATTGAAAGTATATGGGTGATTTTACTAATCTTTCATCCCTGTCATCGTGATAAAAGTCAGCCAATATTAAAATGGCTTCGATTGTTTATGCTTGTTTTCACTGATAAGCTAGCCACGCGATTACTTCTATGATTCAACATTCCAACTGCGTGCTCACACTCTGAAATCGTTTATTTGGAGTGTAAAGTTGTCTCAGATTGTTTTTTTGTGTGTGTTTGAAGCATGCCAGCAATGAAACACCACACCAACCCCGGCATTCAACCTGTGCCTGTTATAAAAAGTGCATATCATATATAGTACGGAATCTTCTCCAAAGTTTATGGCAATTTTCAACCCATCTTTGTCTCTCCCATTGTCTGGTGATTGACAATATTCAACATATAATGTATGCCCATATATGGCATCCAGTTAAAAAACAAGTCATGGGAATGGAAATCCTCGTGAGAATGGCACGATGAAATCATACCTCTAACATGAACATTAACTCCTACACATTTTGAATATACTCTTGGTACCCATAAATTTCATAATATTTGATTAATTGTCATCAAAATATTATAAATAACGACATCAAAGTTATGGTTACAATAACTAGCTTGTGTTACTTTGCCTTTTTTGCGCAAGCTCAGTCACCCCTACCCACCGACTGAGCATGTGCAGTAGAGGCAAGGTAACCCAGACCAGAGAACAGCAAATCCAAAGATTCGTTTGGGTTTATATACACGATACATGCTGTAACAAATGTTGATTAGTATACGTTATGTAAATGTGAAGGGAAACAATTAACATTAGGTAATATCATGGAAGGAAACAATTGCAGTCATTACACCAATAGTAAAATACCCCAGGAACAACACTGCGCATGCGAATCGGGGTCAAGTGTCAGGTGGTCAAAGTTCATGACTAATCAGGATGAATTAATATCTGAAGCAACTAACTATATCTACGCATAATGGAACACTCCATAAGGCTGATTTCGATTATTTGCTCAAAAAAATATCAACATAAACCAGGTTTTGTGTAATAATAATGAAATAAAAAGTAGAACCGCTACGAAACACCATTATGAAGTGCTCCAGTACTATCACTACATGTAAATGCAAATCTCCGTCCGCATTAGTAACCAGGCAGAGATTTCTCTTATATGGAAGGAGCCTACTGGCAGTAATCCAAAATTTTGATTGTGTGCATAAATTTAGAAAAATATATATTTTGCTCAGATAGTGGTCATTAATACATACACATGAATTTGAAGAATCAAGATGACTGAGATCATACGAATCAAATTAAAGATGTCCCACGGGATTTGTGAAATACTGTCGGTGTTTTACAGACGGCTTGTATTCAAATTGTTAAAATTCTTCCCATAAGTACATGTACACTTTGTAAATGTGGATGTGAGTAGGAAAAATATGGATGCAATTATGGAACATATCATAACATTAAGAAATTCCAACTGCATAATCATTTCTGTTTGTATTGGCGTTAAGGAGATGACACCATCATAAGTTAGTAAACAGGGTGACTTTCAGGGACTACAATATCTATAAATTTAGCATCTTTATAGATAAAGTAGTACCCGTAACCATAGAAACATTGAGTTTCATGTCCATCCGTTGATGCACTCATGAATGTAACATTATATTCGTTTATAAGTTTTAAGGATTTTCTGTTAAAAATTGATTTCAATAAAACAAGTAGGCTCCTCACCAATGACGTTTTGCATTCTTTTTCTATACTAAATGAAGAATATTAGTTATAAGCAGCAATTTAGCTATGACCAATTAATGCACTATCAAGCCCCACACACGAGGAATCTGAATAGTTCACCTCAAACCGGTAGTTGGCCCCTGTAGAGTTCAGCGGGAAGAACTCGCGCCAATATTTGCGCTGCCGATGAAAGTGTGACTGGACGCCATTTTGGCTCGGAGAGAGCGTATGGAGATTGTTATTGTAGCCACCCAGAGTAGCATGACTCCCACAAGAATAACAATCTCTTCACTCGTCATATTTCTCTGCCCAGCGTCATATTTAGCTGAAAAAAATAAAGGGTATGTTGCAAAGTGAAGGTTTGTGGCAAGAATCCATACAGTACAAACAGTGATAATTCTCGAATAAATCTTCATCTCTGAAACAAAATAATGAACGCATAAGCAAAGGTCAAATGTCAGTCAGCCTGGGAATACAAAAGAAAGTAAGTCATTTGGAGATAAAGGTTTTAAAGGTTAATGTCGGATTATGATTACAGTTTGGATAAGAAGATAACTATTTGGCAGAGGTATAGACTGAAAAAGTTGGACCTGAACATAAGAGACATCTCATCTAATCTTTATAGCTTTGCTAATAAGACAGCACTAATACGAGAACCTGGGTTTACACATACATGGCATTTAAAGGCAAACTGAATCATAATCTAACCATTTTACTTCCAACAAATATCGCGCCATCATTACCTAACCAAATTATGTTCTGTTGTTACTTATCCCAATTTTTAAACTGCAATCTGAGAATGGAGTTCAGATTCAGCATTTCAAGGTCTCTGGTCGGTGTGCAAAGGGAGTTACATTGCTGTAATAGAATAGATAGCTAAGTACTATACATATGTCAAATAATCAACGATCCTAAAACATAAACAAAAGCATATTTGATATTCATGCACTAAACCAATGAAAACTTTAACTATTCAAAATTAAATCACTTAAATCTTCATACATTATTGATAACTCAGGATATTGTGTTGTATATATTTAACATAGGGGAAATTAGTTCAAGGGTTAAAAGCTTTCCTATGTGATATATTGATCAATCAATATTCAGTTTTATCGGTATGTTAGATATCAAAGCAAAAGGAGGATCAATTTCTCATTCATTTACATACATTAAAGTCTTGATAGGATTTCCTAGAATCTAAGATTCACATTATCACTAAATTGATATTTTACGTCTTCCTTTCACTTCTATAACTGTCATTCCATTTCAAGGGTCAGCTGCTTTAACCTTTAACCCTGGGGGCAGGGGTGACCTTTCATCTAAATTTTCATGTAAATTTTGATATGTGGGTTGAGCCTTCCTTGAGAGTGCATTTGTTTGTGTTGTTCTAAATTTGAATGGGTGGGGGTGGGGTGTAGATTTGGTGAGTGTGGTCTTAAGTGGTATCAAATTACTTCAAAAAACTTCAATTTGGTCTGAAATGAGAGTATATTAATGACCTCAAACTGGTTCAAAATGTTATCTATGATTTAGCACCAGGATGGCACACCCTTGCCAAACCAATGCCACTGGGTGAGTTCCCTCAACCTAAACACTTTTACAGCTCTAACCAACTGATTATTTGGTCTGTCTGTATATCTGTTAATTCATGATAACTTGATGTCCACGTGTAAACAGTCGCGAAAGAGGTACGGATCATTGAATACTTGTTTTACAACTACTGGGGGCATTAAAAATAAAACGTGTTGCTTTTTAGTCACAACCGTTTTGTTGCATGTTTTACAATTAAAGTCACAAAACCTGAAACAAAACGTCGCCTGGCTTAACTACAATCTTACTAACATTGCTACGTTCCTATAAGATTTTTGTTGAACCAGACGATAACATGCAGCAATGGTAGTAAGATTTTTGTCCAATCAGACGATAAAATGCAGCAATGTTAGTAAGATTTCTTGTTGAGCCAGACGATAAAATGCAGCAATGTTAGTAAGATTTTTGTTGAGCCAGACGATAAAATGTAGCAATGTTAGTAAGATTTTTTGTTGAGCGAGATGATAAAATGTAGCAGACTGGTGTTTTAGTAAGATTTTTGTTGAGCCAGACGATAAAAGATAAAATGTAGCAATGTTAGTAAGAAATTTTTGTTGAGAAGATGATAAAATGTAGCAATGGTCGTAAGATTTTTTGTTGAGCCAGATGATAAAGTATGTAGCAATGTTAGTAACTTAATATTGAAATGTCTTTACTTAAAGACCCAAATTACGATATAATCCCATACACAATCATACGGTCTATGGTTTTGAAGATAATAATAATGTGTATAAGTTTCCTGTTATTATTTTATGAAGTTAAAGTGCAATGAAGTTTCATAAACAATTAAATTAACAGATACCTGAAACAAATTAACGTTGTCTGACTCGATCTCAATCTTACTAACATTGCTACATTTTATCGTCTGGCTCAACGAAAATCTAAAGTTTCAATTTGGTGTTTATTGGCAAGTGCGCAAAATTTATGCGATGTGAAATCATTAAATGACTCTCCAGAGCACAAAGTTTATGGAAATACATGCATTTCCTGGAGTGACATTCGCTTTTAATGAGACGTCAATGTATGAAACGATTAAGCACAAAGGGACTAACTCTAACATGACAAACCTCCAACCCGATGGCGAATAGTCTATTACTTTCATTAAACACTCGCATGCGAAATAGGAGACCGTCCCCACTCTTTATTATCACCTGCCGTACAATATACTTTTCGCCTGACTGTACTCCATGTGGTGTAAAAGATGTTGGCAATACTTGAAGACGTAATATCCTGTTATTACCATGCACGCAGATGTTGGTAATTTAAGCTTCTTACTCTGAAATTCACTTCCCATAATAAAATCATTGAATGCTCGTTTAGTAAACGGTGAAGGTTGGCTTGTAATTAGAATAGTGACACTTTACATGGAATCCACTACAAACATGGCAAATTACACGTTGATGAAACTTTGCGTTTCAATAATTCATCCAGTTAACTACTGTGCCATCGGGGCTTGTAATTAAGGAGTAGATAATGCTAATTCTACAGATGTAATGAGAGATGTGTCATACTGGTGGATAGATGTGTATGGTAAATTAAGTCTGCACATTACAAATCGCCTTTAGATACCAGACTATTGATCAGGTCTACCTTCATATCTAAAAATATGCGTTTTCATTCCCCTTGCTCACCAGTAACATAAATTCCTATTATTAATAGCAAAATCGTTGCTTCACTGCTATGTTAATTAACAGTCAAGGGACTGTGGTTTAATCACTAGGTCCATACAAAGACAAGAAAATTGCCCTGTCTGTGGTACATATATGATTAACGCACGTGAAGCCGCCATCTTGTTTATAGGAGTAACCTCGTCCCAAAATCCATGTTCAGTACACACTCTACTGGTCCATTTAACATATCTTACAGTAGGGACATATCATGTAATTGCGTAGATCAGGAAGAAACTTGCTTACAAAAAGTTTTGTAAGGTCCAGCAAGCAGCAAAAAGCATGATGTTGCTTGTTGGCAGCTAATATTGTGAAGAATGATGATGGTGATGATGGATGGTAATGGAGAGGATTACAAAGATAGAAATAGTAAAATCAAGATATTCCAGGTATGTCTGAAATAGATAATGAAAGACATGGAGCCATACAGACTGTAATGATGATGCTGAAGAAAGCTTTGTAATCGAGATGATCACGAAAGCAGTCTTACTTGGATGAGCAGTACAGATTGAACCCTTCAAACCAAGACATTCGCGAAGAAAGATTAACGACAGATGGTCTAAGGTCAAAATGCTAAGTGAATAAAAATGGTGAACAGTCATTAATACAAGCTGTACATGCATTTGATATATCTGTAGACACAAATCTCGATGAACAGTATATTTTATAATCTGTATGAATGTAATGTAAGTATTACAACAATACTGTATTGTACACTTATTGCATAAATACGAGAAACGATATAAAATCTTTGATGGTTAGGTGTAAACCGTTATATTCAAGGCTGTGGTAACGTTCCTGTAAATTTAATAACGTAATATGTCCAAAAATCACAATTGATAACATCAATTGCAACTGCTTGTAAATCACTTACTGTGACCACATTCTTTATATAACTTACAGGGATTACTGACTACCCGAAATGATTTGTATCGAACAATTTGTTGCTAGTATTGGCGTTATTTTGGGAAAAAACTTGGCTTGGTGACGAGTGAATAATACAAACTGCTGCTTAGACTGCTTGGTTGGATCTCCAGTATAGTAGTAGTAAACTGTGTTTACAGCTATGACTAATCACATCAACCTCGCCCTCAATGTTGTCTGACTAGCATCGATCCAGGTTACAGATTTTCCGTCTATATTGTGACTTGCCTGATCAACCTGATTAGATTGAAATACTCAATCTTTCAATTTGTGCAAAAGTTGTAGTATAAAAAACAACATGTTCACCACTAACCGATAAACAGCTGCTTAAGAATTGCAATTGAAAACGTACCTAACAATCACATTATGTGCACTGCACTGAAGTAGCATCCATAACTTGGGCGGCCATCTTGGATAACCGTATGGCTTGTCAGAGGATAACTCAGTAAAACATAGTGTCTCTGTTTAATATATAGCCTCTTCTGCGTATGTACACTGGCAGTTAAGCATACACAGAATGTGACAGAAGGCGTGTGCTAACAATTGAAAGTTTTCGGAGAGAGGAAGAATTGCTGTAAAAATTTGGCATTTTTGTAGCAACATTAACACTTGCCCAAGCGTCTACCTCTGATCCACGAAAAGCAAATGACCTTTCACATCGGAAATCCAAGATGGCCACTCACGACTTCCGCATAATAGACATTTAGAAAAAAAGTGGTTGTAATATTAAATATGCTGCTGTAATAGAAAAATATTGATTACGTGCATTAAATTCGCCAAGACGTCTTCAGGAATCTGTCTGGGCATAATTCTGGGCACTCACTAGAACATAAAATATCATCCTTGACCTTCTGATTGAAATTCGATAGGTC
Organism: Glandiceps talaboti; assembly: GCF_964340395.1. Lineage (NCBI taxonomy): Eukaryota > Metazoa > Hemichordata > Enteropneusta > Spengelidae > Glandiceps > Glandiceps talaboti. The sequence goes on from NC_135569.1 coordinate 1,185,773, forward strand.
AAATTCATACTCACAATGTGTATCTGTTTTGAATTTTCTAGGTTCACTATCGTCACTCTCTCCATCGTCGTTCACGGCCCACATGTAAACTAAATATTCTGTCTCTGCATGAAGATCCTTTATGGTGTGCGAAGTCTGTAAATTCTCAAGATTCGTTATTGTTTTTGAATTCCCGCCAATTTCACAATGCAGAAGTCCAAAATGTTTGATCTCGTCTGAGTCTGGATATACTTTCCAAGAAACAACCGCGGAATCGTCCAATATGTGTGAAATTGTAATGTTGTGTGGGGGAAGTGGTACACCTGAAAGGACAAAAAAAGTGAAAATATCTTTAAAGTTATTCGTTTTGGAGGTAGCTACAGAGAAAAGAGTAAACTGTATATTTATAAAATAAAGGAGCACGACGGGTTTCCTACACTTTTCTGATCTTCACGATCAGAAACATGCATTTTACAATCGTTTCTGCACTTTGCTTATTATATCTCGGAATTGCCTGTTTAAATAAATTCCATCTATTTTATCTTTTACAGTTTTTCATGGTAAATGGTTTGCACTTTAAGAGAGCTGTATGGTTGGTGAATAGTAACGAATGTGTAGGGACTACATACTATTTTAATACATGCAACCTGTAGATAAGCTTCAAGACACTGTACTGATTTGAAATGCTAACTGAATAGTAATATCCTCCTACTATACTGGGCTATGTTACTACCAAACCAGAAAGATAATAGAGTTTCAACTAGGCGGCATGATTTTTACATCTCACAGAACGATTTTTGTTAGTATTACACATACAAAATAAATGAAATGTTACATTTTATTTAACTCTGAACACAAATAAACAATTTTGTGTTTGAATCTTCCTTGTTTCATCCGATACATGCTAATTTGTGTTCATAGTGAGATAAAATATATCATTTTATATGCTTGCATGCTATCAGTGTCTGTATTTTGTTTTCTGTAATTTATAACAAAAAACGTTGAGTGAGCATCTTACCGCCTAATGGAAATTCTATGGTCACTCTGGTTTGACAGTGAGGCAAGGAATGCAGTATTTACTAGCCGACACTTGTTTACAATAATAACGCTTGTACCTCGCATCTTGGAGTTCAGATTATTTTAAATGAAATAGCGCCACTTGCATTGTAGCACAGCTGCAAACTGCAAGGGCTGCATGTGGCGTTAGTTTTGGTTGGATATCATTTCGTGTTTACCCTGAAGGAATCGCCGTATTATATCCCAAACCATGATCAAATCGCTATCTCAGCAGGACATACAGAAGATTATTCGACATTCACAGATCAAGTTAAACGGAACGACAAACTTCACGTTAATGATCTGATTCCATGCACGACATGAAATGACATCTGACACCTTTGACCTTTGATACCTTTGACGACATGCCTCAGGTATTGCATGTACAAATTACATGTCAACTGACATAACATACCTATCTCCCGGCTAGTACGAACTAATTACGTAAACTGACAACTACAGCGTTTCTTTGGGTGCTTCAAAAGACATCTCACATCACATCACATCACATCACATCACATCACATCACAAACAGATCGTCGAGACGATAGGATGTAATTACATAAACTGACACACGAACGTAACACAATTCTGACGACAATTTGTATGACTAATTTGAAGGTCACATCAAGAGGGCTTCCTAAATCCATACATATCAGTCTACGTAGTATACAAATCGAAAGGTACTGTTTGATTACTCGTTCACAAATTCTCTATCCGAAGAGGAAGATTTTTCAATTTTCGACTCCGGGGGCAGAGGCATCAAGGGAACAAGGAAACGTAGTATATGGGCTATATCCCAAGTGATCAAACGTCCTGTTCGTGACAAAGCTAAAAAATACGTGAGTAAAATTCCACCCACGTGACTGACGTTAGGTCGTTGTTCCCTTAATACCTTCACACAAACACAATTACTTTTTGGATAAGATAAATGTTATATTGTGACTTGTATATGATAGCTTCATTTACAAATGAACCGTTCATTGCATGCATCGTTACATTGCACCGTCAACGTTCATAAATCATTAAGTAACAGGTACTACTAGAGTGTCATGTTATTTTAGAATCCAGTGCAGTGCCACCCGTTAAATGGACACAAATCGTCGTCTAACGTTTTATTGTTTATTGTCTGGCTTGATACAAATCTTATTAACACTGTTTTATTTCACATCCGACCTTTGCTAGTATATATTTTTTTAAAAGAGTTGCCATTATCTTATCAGATCTTAGAAGATCGTTGCCAAATCATATACATTGTAACAATGTATACTTTTCAGGCACATCAAAAGATTAAAATGTAACAATTATACTTCGATTTATGTTGAGTTTGACGATAAGATGTAGCTATTTCAGTAAGACTTTTATGGAGCAAGATGACGTTTTGTTTCAAGTCAACTTCCTTCCATTCTTAGAATATTGCTCTAACATTAGATGCAGGTAAATACCACCCTTCTGACTTTGAATCATTTAATCTTTCTTTGACGAGTACATTTAATATTTTCAAGGGTTTCATTAGAGGTTATAGGCGGAGAAATTACCCACCTACTCTCGTTCTTTCTTCCGTTACTTTTCTTTTCAATGCTACCGTAATGTGAAGTACTTTATCGAAAAAGTATTCATTTATATTTGCATTCGTCTGTCACTCGAGTATCGACCGGTTGACACCTTGAAGGAATCCACTCCATAATTCACTTGACTAGCGACTATCCGTTTGTTCCCTACTGGCAATTGTAATGAATAGTAGCTACATGTATTGGATTGGGGTTACGTTAAGGTCACCCACGAAGACAAGAAGTGATCGAAAATGTCATTCTGTTTAACTACCTCATGTATTTATAGTTTTCTTGTTCTACCTATGCATTGCATACGAGGACATTAAACCGAGGTCCCGTGTAGGTTATTAACTCAATTCAGGACTCGATCTTCACGCGTTTTTCGATGTAACTAGCATTGACTGTACTGAGTGCAATACTCGGAGGAAATATAATATTTTAAATGATTACTCCAAAAGTACTAGAATATCACCTGTTGATATTGAAATATAAATACAAATAAAAAGTATCAATAATAATAAATTCAAGTAGTCTATCTATTTGTCTGTCTGTCTGTCTGTCTGTCTGTCTGTCCGTCCGTCCGTCCGTCCGTCCGTTCGTCCGACCGTCCGCCCGCCCGCCCGCCCGCCCGTATGTAATGTATGTATGTATGTATGTATGTATGTATGTATGTATGTATGTATGTATGTATGTATGTATGTATGTATGTGTGTGTGTGTGTGTGTGTGTGTATGTATGTATGTATGTATGTATGTATGTATGTATGTATGTATGCATGCATGGATGTATGTGTGTGTGTGTATGTATGTATGTATGTATGTATGTATGTATGCATGTATGTATGAATATGCGTGTGTGTGTGTGTGTGTGTGCGCGCGTGCGTGCGCGTGTGTTGGTGTGTGTATAGAAAACAATATAATATCAGCTTAAAGATTGTGTGGCTATAAATAAAAGATTTGATCACGATAGTATTATCTGAAATAAAGACATATACAATAGGCTCAACGACCCTTTTAAAGTTTTAACCTTTTGATTCGAATTTCAATTGTATTCACCTGTCCACATCATATCGTCTGTCTTCTCAAACAGACATTTTGTGATTAGCTAAATAGCGGTCAAGTACATCTTCATTTAAAGTCAAACTGACTTCAAGGTTTTCTAAAGAGGACAAATTGACAGAGCTACCATGAATATGTATGACGAGTGATGTCAAATTGGGTGTAATTGGGTAGAATCCCCTAGGGAAATTATCTAAGCTGTTGAACTTGACTTTGATCTAACTCAGAAGTGCAAAACAAAGACGTTTTTATTACGTGGTAAAGGATGTTATGACAGCTAGATGAAAAGTTAAACTGTTATTGAAACCTGTCACTAAAGGAAAGTCTAGTCATGCGTCGTTGCTCTTTTGTTTCTGTTTGAACGTGTATAACACGTTTATAATTTTACAGTAAGTACCGATCATGTTCAAAGAAACGTACTTTCTAGTTCATTGTCAAAAAGTTAATGTGTCACAGAATATGTAATATTCAAAATAGCATCGTATTATTTTCAGTTTATATCACATTATCGACTGTAAAGTTTCCATGGTTGTATTAGACTACATTTGTCACGCACGATTCATCAGAATGTCGACAGTAAGGTTTCCACGGGTGTACCATTGAACCATGTTACTATCTTGCAATTTACATCGGATTATCGACAGTGAGATTTCAACAGTCGTCTCAATGAACCTGTTGCTCAGCTGTCTATTTACACTGAAAGCCTAAATAAACGATTTCAACAGGTGTCAAATTCCATAACACGGCTGTACTTTTATCTACATGTATACATCAAATCGAACATTTGACGACCATGTGTACTTTCTCATCCAAGTTTATCCCCATTTAATACGATTTACCCTAAATATTTCACAAGAATGGGAGTTGTGTAAACTATGTTGACCTCATCATGTACATAGCAGCCGTAAAGAAGTGTGGCACTGTTACGACAAAGTGTGAAATACAACACACGCATTAGAGGGGAAAGGGCATACAGTAAGTACAGCGAAAATTCTCTCTCTCTCTCTCTCTCTCTCTCTCTCTCTCTCTCTCTCTCTCTCTCTCTCTCTCTCTCTCTCTCTCTCTCTCTCTCTCTCTCTCTCTCTCTCTCTCTCTCTCTCTCTCTCTCTCTCTCTCTCTCTCACAGTATTCGGTGATTAAATTGGATTCGAAAACGACTAAATTTGTTATCATTTTGTTTTGTGGCCTTGCATTCTTTCCTTTTTTTAACTGATAATGGTGTCAAGTTTTCATGAGCATAGTACAAGTTTAAACAGTTTATTTCCAATATACAGTCTACGTTAATTGTTTTCTTTTTTCAGACCACTGTACACTACAATACGGGCAATGACGTCACTGTCTCATAATACTTTAACTAGTTCTGTCATCCTGGAATTTTGTACATGTTTGATATTTAATTTGATTTGTTGCTACTGTCAGTTATCTACATTCTAGGACGTGTTGTCTTTTCGGATATGGAATAGACAACTGGTATATTGGTGTTGATGTATGCATCTGATGAGTTCAGATGAAAAGCATGCTAGTAATGTATAAATGATGACTCACCAAAAATACAAACAAAACGACTGACGTGCATAAAGCCGAATATAGTTTGGTATAAATTAAACATAATTTTATGTTTATAGGAATGAGTAACGACAGTGTTTTTATATTCTACGATAATGATTAGTAACACTCTCATGCCTTAGACCGTACATACATACATACATACATACATACATACATACATACATACATACATACATACATACATACATACATACATACATACATGGTTAGTTAGTTCGTTAGTTAGTTATTTCATTCACTGTACTTTTTAGAAGTAGATACACAAAACCCAAGGCAATGGTACCGATAACATAAGTTTAACACACTAAAGTAAAAGTCGATAAGTACAGAGGGTCAACCAAAGGCAGGTGGCACATAATTATATTACATGTAACAGTTCAGACCTGGAGTAAAAAAACACTGAAAATTTAAACACTTCGGATTTACGACAGTGTATATGGACATTTTCATATATGGATGGGGGACAAGCTATAATAAGCAGTTTGAGATTATCTATGGTCGTAGACTCATTTTAAGAATGTCTGATGGTCTGATGAGATTTTGACCATGGTAACAATATCCGTTTTACAGAAAAAGTCTTTTAATGAAACAAAGCTGACACCTGGGTTGGCTTGTCTTATATGATCTGATTGTGGGCAATTTAGTATTACATGAGCGTGCTTCACGTGGTGTAATTGGTCGAGTCCATCGGCCGGTCTCAATGGCAAGATTATGCGAAGAGGTACGAAGTCGCGTAAAGTCAATTCGTTGATGTTCTGATAATGTAGATAAACGGTCCGTATATACATTATGAATCAGCATACATACATACATACATACATACATACATACATACATACATACATACATACATACATACATACATACATACATACACACACACATACATACATACATACATACATACATACATACATACATACATACATACATACATACATACATACATACATACATACATACATACATACGTACGTACGTACGTACGTACGTACGTACATACACACACACATATATATATACAAACCTAGCTACCTACATTATATACATAATGTATATCATCTCCACAAACATGCAGGTCTGGAGGGATGTTGATGATTTATTGGCCAAAATCTGATTACCAACGTTACATTTGAGCCTTGATACTCAGTGTAGCGTGACAAATTATTCAGAATTCTTCCATCGTTTGCTAGATAAACATCTTCATTGTATATCTGCATAGTGGCTTTCAATATGAAAATAAGCTATCGTTAAAACTAACTTTGAGTAATTTGATCAATAAATCAGGGTAAATATGTGTCGCGGAGTATGCTCATACAAAGTTTATATATATGCGCAAAACGTCAAAAGAAAATAATAGCTGTAGCAATCAGATTAAATATTGATCGTAAAATTCATTGATTTCGACATCAAAAGATGAACAATAGTTCTTAATTTATAGATACTTTCAACACGGGAGTGTTTTTATGTAGATGATATAACCTTAGTAATGAATATATATTAGGAAGTACCTGAGTCCATTTTTCACTGCTTGACAATAGAACAAGCTTCGCCAGTTAGTGAAATGCTGTAAATATACATAATTGGTGTGTGTCGACGTAAATCAGTATTTTACAAATGGCAAACTGTGTAGAGTAATTGGTAAGAGTCGAGGGTCTAGTTAAATGTATACATTTATCAATTTCATTGCGTTGTTATAATCGACTATGGATCGCCAAAGGAGCATCAATGTAGCTAACTAAATTGTGCTGGTAGCAGTATTTCAAGGTAGAATGCACCCTGGGGAACAATTTCCCTTAAACACCAAGACTCTAGAAATCTCTCCCTGAAAAACCAAGACTCTAGAAATCTCTCCGAACAATCTAGGTTGTTTTGAAATAATAAAAGACATTTAGAGGCCCGTCGTCTTGTTTTCAATGATATTGTTTTCAATGATATTGTTTTCAATGATATGTTTTCAAACGATTTATAGTGTTCCCCTCAGAATTCGGCGGCCATATTGGATTCTAAAATGTTGACCTCTATCTTAAACATTTATTTGTGACCTCTGATTTTTATCATGATTTTAACTGAGATTAGGTCGGAGCTTTTTTGAACAAAGTAACAGCAAACGTTTTTATTTCCGAGGTGCATAGTGAAGTAAAAACATACAAGTACAAATCCTTTTATTTTAGTGTTTTATTCGTTACTGTTAAACTATTTAGTAATTATTGAGAAAAAACTATTTATGATTGTAAGTTTAAAAGGCAACGCCCTTCTTTTAATTTGTAATGTAAATATTAGAACTGTTAAACAAATTTATCAAATTTATAGCGAGACAGGATGGAGTAATGTACTGCTTTCAACTTAAAGGCCAAGGTTTCAATCCCCGGTTCTCGCATTAGTCTTATTTTATCAGTGGAAACATAAAGATAAAAAAGGATTATTCTTTTATTCAGAACCAAACTTTTCTACATCTCTGTCAGTCAACTGTTTTTCCTGCCAAATGTTGACACTAATGGGAATGAGACATTAAAAAGTACCGCTTGCGTGTAAACATTCAAAAAGTGAAATGCTCGGAGAACATTGTTCATTAATTCGAATGCAGATCGCGTGTGTTGGCTTAGGTGATTGCGTTCAATGAACAATAATTTTCGTGGATATTGTAGAAAATATTATTAAGTTTCATGGCATGTTTTTCAGTTTTTGTTTATCACGCTATTCAGAACCTAATAACTAAGTGGGTGAAATTAACAACGGGTACAGTATTACTTTCACGGGGTTAGTCATCAATTTGACATACTGTAACCTAATAAAGCTACTCAATGAATTTTATAAAATGTGTCAATCATTCCTCAAACAAATGTATATGTAAATCATATAAAATACAGGGCTTGTGATTTCGAAAATTGATTCACACGAAAATCGAACAAATATAGCAGTGTAATATATCTAGGGAATTTTTTTATCCCTTTACGTTGGAGGGCTCAACTATAGAAAATAACGAGAAATATATTTTAAAGGAGAAATTGACGTCCATTATACATCAATATCTGGTTATCATATGATGTATTGCCTTATTTTGAGTTTATGCTAGTACGATACACATTCTTAATGGGAGTCGGACATATGGGATAAAGTATACTGTCGATTTGTTCTGGATTCTAGCCCCTAATTCTGGTAATAATTAACTGTAGATTGCATTCTGACAAGGATCGATTTCCACTAAAGTCATTATGAGTGAGTATCGCTTCATCACTCAAAATATGAGCTAATGACATTCACTACGTCAATAAATATCGGACCATCAAACGCATTTGACAACTGACAGTGTGCATTCAAGCGAAAAACTATACAAGCACCGCCATCTATAGTCGCAGTTCAAACACACAACGGCACATCATTTTTGAATTTGAATTCAACAATTGTAGATACATATTGCAATATTTACAATAATTTAGAGGGATCCTTCGAGGGAAGCCTTACAGTTAAAGGGACTACCCTTTTAACTAAAGTTAATAATTAGATAACCAAGTAAACAAATGAATGAATGAATGAATGAATGAATGAATGAATGAATGAATGAATATGAATGGATGAATGAATGAATGGATGGATGAATGAATGAATATATGAATGAATGAATGAATGAATGAATGAATCAATGATTGAATGAATGGATGAATGAATATATGAATGAATGAATGAATGAATGAATGGATGGATGGATGAATCAATGATTGAATGAATGGATGAATGAATATATGAATGAATGAATGAATGAATGAATCAATGATTGAATGAATGGATGAATGAATATATGAATGAATGAATGAATGAATGAATGAATGGATGGATGGATGGATGGATGAATGAATATATGAATGAATGAATGAATGAACGAACGAACGAACGAATGAATGAATGAATGGATGGATGAATGAATGCATGAATATGTGAATGAATGAATGAATGAATGGATGGATGGATGGATGGATGAATGAATGGGAGAATGAATGAATGAATGAATGAATGAATGGACGAATGAATGGATGAATAAATGAATAAATAATTCAAAAAATGAATAATTAAAATGATAATAAATAAATATACACACAGTTTGAATTCAAGGGGCATACGTTGAGTTGATATGTTTTTGGGGTATAATATATGCAGCATATGTAAAAGGTATTCACAGTCTTCTATTTAGACTGAAGCATACTTAACAATCATTTGCAATTAACTGAACTCAAACCTGGTATTAAGATATCAAATATAAACAATCCGATGACGTAATTTACTATACGCATGAAAAATGTTCATGAAATTCCTACGATGCAATCCACTGTTCTAACAAAAGCCAGAAGACGATATTGTAATGATAGAAGGTATGCAAATATTGAGATTGACCTTTAAACAAACCGATGACGTAATTTATTATACGTATCAAAAAAGTTCTGGAAATTCCTGCTATGCAATCAAGTGTTCTAACAATGCCAGAAGACAATTGTAATGTCCTAGAAGGTTTGCAGCCACATTAATATTATACTGGACTAGAATAGTTTAATTGGGATTTTATTTGCAGTAAAAAGTTTATATACTTATCTTGTGCCATTTAATGATGCAGTAAAGGTAACGTATACATCCCTACAGTTAAAACTGAATATGGGAAACGGGCATTTCACTATAGTGGTGCTGTTCTATGGAACAATCTACCCCTATCCATAGAACAGCTCCGAACTCATCGATATTTAAAAGACATCTTAAGAATGTAGTCTGAAATGTGGGTGGATATCTTGTAAAACTGTGCGTCTGTATTTTTTTGTCCTGGTTTGTATATGAAAGATTAATAAATAAATAAATAAATAAATAAATAAATAAATAAATAAATAAATAAATAAATAAATAAAATACTCAGTTTAAATTCAAAGGGCACATGCTGGGTTAATATGTTTCAGGGTGTAAAATTAACTGCATATTGCTTGGTTGTCTGTCGGTGGCCGAGTTGTTAAACTTGCCTCTTACTATTGTGGTTGGGGTTCGAACCTATTCAGGGTTTCTTTAAATTTACCACGCTGTAGGTAAGGAGAGTGTCGTTCAGTTTGACTCTACCAAACAACACCGGTTTTATCCGGGTACTCCGCTTTCCTCTGCACTAACACTGAACTTTCCTCCTGTTATTGAGCAATGAATGGATCAATAACAATGGTACATAAACGTACGAATCGTTACAATTGTCGTCAAAACCGACAGGTCTCGAAAAACTGTAGGCGTATGTATGCTATACAAATTTTGCTTGTGTAGATTCGACAACTGTATAATATATGTTGGGTGACTATTTCACGAACATTCGATGCTGTGTGAAGGAATGTGCATCGCGTGAGTATTAGGACTTTAACATTCCAATTCGTTAACCAATATGTCGTCACCTTGTTATCAACAAAATCTGCGCGGTCTATTCCAACATGGGTGTTACCAATGTGATACTAAGAATTCATGTATCAACCTTCTCAATTCTTAAAATATTTGAATCTGTGACATTCCTATTAGATTTTTTTGTGTGTGAATGAGTTGCTAGCCGTTTATTCATACACATCAGTACGTGGACTGCATTGTAATCATCATCACAAGAGAAAATTTCCATCAGCTTTGCGTTCACTATAATAGTTATCAACATGGAGCACACTGAACTATGGTTACGAAATGTATTCATCTGTACAACTTTAAGTTGTTGACGTCTTATGTACCGAGCAGAAAGTGACGTCATTTAGTACTGGCAAAGCACTTAGTAAAAGTCTATTAAGTCGTTACGTGAGTGAAAAATTGAACAACTTAGTAAATATACAATTGTATAATCGTTATCATAGTGATTTGGGTCTTTTAAGCGGGTACGTACGTATGTATCATCAGCACTTTGTGTGTATGTCCACAGCTTCTATTGTATTCATCAAGTTATAGTGAATGTCTTCGTAATTGGATTTGTTCCAAATTTAATTTACACGTGTATTACATTCTTCATTAGCGATTCTATTGTTTTTCTAGCACATATATTGTTAATTTCACCGCTTAATTGATATAGATTTGTTGTCTACAGATGAACGTATGTCAAATTGATTAACTAATTAACTAATTAACTAATTACCATATCAATGTACAAAGAGTAGGACTACTAATAATTTATATAAAGTAGTAAAAGTGGAGAGGGTGAGAAAAGGAGATAGCGAACTATTGGGAGAGGGGCTAGGAAGTGAGATAGTATGCAGGGAAAGTTTGCGATATAATGCTTTGTTAACGTCTCACGTATAAGCTTAGATAGTTCGTTACTCGTTCAATCACAAGCCATATTAGGCCCTCCGGTCAAGCTATTACTTCCATATAATGGAATGGCCCAAAGGAGGGTCATCAAATCGTAACCTTCAATTTGTATATATATGCACTATTAATAAAAGAGGTTCAAATAGATCTACGGCTGCTTAGGGACCATCGCATAATGTCATACAAGCTCATCAATAAACGAACTTCGTTCGCTCGTCGTGGGGGGGGGGGGGGGAGTCTGACGTCAATGCGTTTGCTGAACTTCATTTTCGCACTTTTAACCAAATTTCGGAAACTTTCACGCCTTCAATGATAACAGCTTCTGTATTTATTACCGAGATGTTGATGAGGTGATAAAATTTACTTCTAAATTAAATGTGAGATACAGTGCTAAATTTCCATAGTATTTTGATGTATTTCTCAGTAAACAGGTTCATAAGGTTGGAACTTCATGTTTACCATCGTGCTTTTACATTGCACCGATCGTAGTGATATGACCACGATAGTTTTTGGTCTGGTTTACATATATAAACGTGTGGATATCACAATTGTGAACGCTCGTTTAGGGGTAGGGGTTGTGCGAAATTGTGCGATGGTCCCTTACGATCATCTTGTGCAGAGAAGTGTTACATCAACAGTTACTATTACGAAATACCGTAGTTTGATATTATTGGAACGAATTCTGGTGAATCTAAAGAAATCTCCACAATGCCCTGGGGGAATTGTAACATTCTTGGCAGTGCTGTTCTTTTTCATTCAATAAAGTAATCTGTTCGTTCACGCTTGTGAAAAGACGCCGATGTTTATCTATTCCTTCAGACGACTCTAAAAGGTTTTGACCTCCCGGCTGTGCCATGATAAAAACTATCCGCTAGCTGACATAGCCAAAGTAGATTTATGAAGTTATTGTTATTTGTTTTCGAAAGGTTACATGCACACCTATACAGAAAAATAGGCACATTATATTTATATCACAATTCGCGCAATTCACATGAACAATGTATTGAAATGCAATTTAGGAAAATTGTCCCTTTTAGAGTGACACCTACGTTTTCGCTGAACTCATGTTCTTTGTGTGAGAGTAATCGATCAGCGACTTGAAGCTGATGGGGAGATTTTGTGAATTCTTTCTGATGTTCACACTTCATTGAGGCTTTTGAGACAACTAGTGGATTTATAGATGCCAAACTGAAGACTCTATGGCTGCTTCAGCCAATAGCTGCCTCACACAAGTCAAACAGACAGACAGACAGACAGACAGACAGACGGACGGACGGACAGACAGACAGACAGACAGACAGACAGACAGACAGACAGGCAGACAGACAGACAGACAGACAGACAGACAGACAGACAGACAGACAGACAGACAGACAGACAGACAGACAGACAGACAGACAGAAAGACAGAAAGACAGACACACACACACATTTTACAATGTTTAGTTTAACAAAATTCTTGTTTTTCTGTAACTTTTTGACAAATGTCAACTTTGTTTTAGACTGGAATTTTAGAAATAATACTCATTTGGGAATTTGGTGCTAGAATTGCTACTTTCCCGCACCACGATTATTTGACAGAAATTCTTATTTTTAAATAAATGTTTGACACATTATCTCATCAAGGAAATCGTCGTACACAGTAGATACATACACAGCCCCGATCACGTGATATTCAAATCGGTTTGATGGTATTCTTGTAACCATTGCTAACATCTGAACCCGATATGAAACTATCCCACAGACTGGCTTAGGAAATGGAAAGGAGAGGGGGTATGCATGGTTAGTCTTTCGACACTCCTCAAAAGTGGTAATTAACTTGTATATGCTTTGACATTGCAAGTGAGCTCACGTGATTCATGACCACTACGCATATGTAACCACAACGTGACCAATGTTGTTGTTTCATCGTGATTGATTGATTGATTGATTGATTGATTGATTGATTGATTGATTACTTGATTGATTGATTACTTGATTGATTGATTGGTTTGTCGTATCATATCGTATGACACACGATACCACATTTGACCCCGGACAAGGTCTTACTGCGTCCATGCTTGATTTAATTCCTGTCACTTTAATTAAGTTGTAAAGTAATTATTAGTTGGCGTCTTACGTGTGACATTTTGTCAAATCAAACCATGGCATCAAAGGTCACGATATGTCGTCGATTTTAATCAGATTCGATTTCCTTTTTTAAAGCCTCGTTATCATTTTTAATACATATCAATAAGATAGAGAAACTTATCTGTAAAGTTGTCATTTTAGTGAAAAGTGAACTAAAAATGCGCCAGAAAGGCTTACTCAATTTCCTTCACACACATCACAACTCTCAACAAGTACGGACATTACCGTAGACGAGGTCAAGCTAACCTTGTGTGTAATTTTGAAATGACGTCAACATTTACCTTAATGATGACAGTATCTATTACCAATTTAAATCAAAGCTTTTGAAAAAGGCACCCCCGGTGCGACATCAGTAAAAATGTATTTTTTTTTACTAATTAGTATAAATTAATACGTATGTATTTAGCAGTCAAGAAAAGAGATGGGTCATCTTCACATGTAGGTTACAAAATATATGTACCATACTTTAATGAAAATGTGTAAAAAAAAAAAAAAATATGACTTTGATCATTTTGTAGCAAACCGTTTGCTACGAATTCATGAATAAGGAACTTTAATACGATTCTAACCTAAAATGAAGTCCGATATTCCATAAAGCTACAGAAAAGTACGAATTTCATTGTCCATTTTGGCAACAAACTGAACAACACGATCTGTCAAACTCGTAGCAAGATTTTGTCCTCAACGCCTGATAGGATACAGTGAACTATAGCTGTGGTGACTCTGACATGCCTGCAGGAAATCAATAACTTGTATGTAACTAATCTAGTCTAAAAGTTTATTGTACCAATCTTGTGATGGGGTTACGTAGAACATATTTCCAATGAAATACGGTTTGACAGATTTTGAACTCCGTGATCTTACAACTCCAAGAGTTAATTGCGAAGATTTCACTATTTGTACAATTGACTTTTTACAATATTCGACGTACAAGTTATCATTGTTCCCTCAGTTATCCAATTACCCATGATCTGTTCGGTAGATTTGGCAGGTGTCTGTCTCTCAACTCAATGAGTTAGAGGAACTGTACAATATGTCTCCCAGGTGTCCCGCACTGACCTTGCATAATATATATGACATGTCATTCACACTACTTTATCATTTTCCCGCGTAACAGACTTTGGCTTGCAGGGACTGTAGCTGATTTTCATATTTTCTCACAAGCGAATTTGTCTTAAACCTCCCCTCCCGTATATTTGAAACTCTTACTAACGTGAATCAATGCATGATTTGTACTTCAGTGCCACATGAAGCAACAGAATGTCATCAAAGATAGTAATGAAAACTCATCTGCCCTTTTCAGAGTCTTATTTGCACGTTGTTCTCAATTTGTTATCAGACTGTATTTGATAATTTAACGATTTATATAATAATACCATACTATACTTGTCCTTGTAGGAAAAAAGAAAACCAAGTTGGTCTGATAATACTTAGTTTGATGTTCTGATGTCGGTTCACGAAAAAAAAAATCGGTTATCAACTGTAATTGCTGTTTAAAAATGGCTCACCATCTGCAAATACCCGCATTCACCCATCCTATACAATTCTTTATAGTTACAATGTAATACATTTCGTACAACAGTGATGAATACATACACATGCACACTCAAAATGACACATTTCCCAAAATGCACCATTCAATATGGCGGGTTTGAACATAAGTGTATAAGGTGAATACAAATTTTAAAACGGAAATTCTTTACCCAGTTTGAAATAAAAGTCGACGAATTGCTATTTATCAGATCAGTATAAGTTACTATGCATATACTGTAGAATTGTTGGCAAAAATGTGTCTGTTTGTCTGATAAAATGTATTTCCGAATCGGAGGACGCAACTACTTGAAACATCACTTCTCACTTAACTGATACAATCTTTGACAATAACCCGACCAAAGAACATCTCTCTGATAACTGTTTCAACCTAATTATCACAGGATTATCAGTCCTCATGTCTAAGAACATCAAAACTCCCTACGTGAAAAATGTTCGTTCAAAAGTGTGTGCTGATACCGTCTTGTCTAAAAATCATCAAAACTTCGCCTGTGAAAATTGTTCTTTCACAAGTGTTTGAGTGACACGGTCTTGTCTGAACATTAGAACTTCGTCTGTGAAAATTGTTCGATCAGAAGTGTGTATATGACACCGTCTTGTCTGAAAACACTACAACTTCGCCTGTAAAAATGTTCTTTCGGAAGTGAGTGTGTACATGACACGGTCTTGTCTGAAACCATTATAACCTCGTCTGTGAAAATGATTCTATTACAAATAAGCTCTGCAAGTAATTAATTTACTTTGTGAGAATTCTGATTATATTTTCACGTGTTATAAATTAAATTTACGATGGTTAGTTGAAATCACAAGCTTTAAAATCAGAGTTGAGACAACATTCTTAATGGAGTCCGTGCGGTCCCCTTTTATATCTAATTTACTGTGTATTATCCGCATTCATTTTTTTAATTGCTTTTAGAGCAATTTAGTAGCAGTGTTAGAAAAAACAATTAGTTTATATAAAAACCACGGCAACCAACTTTGCGCTCCTCGAATTTCATTATTCAGTCAGTATTGATCCAGGCAATCATCGAACGGTATAACACCATACCTAACTATCTCTCCATGCTTTGAAATCATTTCTCGCTGTAATCGGTATCTCACAAACACTTTAAACGTGACATGAACCCACTTTTAAAAACACACACAATCTCAGTCTCCGCGTTACCTATCTCTTGGAAGTATCTCCACATATTAATCGCAGACAAAATTGTCATTGAGGTCAGCCATTAATCTTCTAACGGAAACAGCATTTGGCGCAATTTCGAGACTGAGGTGTAATGTGTGCTATTAAGCGCTCATTTAGTATCGATAATGTCAGTTTTTAGCCGACGTTTAGTGTCAGTAAGTCGTATTAATGTCTTTCACCAGCTTCAATTTGTTGCGACTCAAAGCAATAACTCTGTCTTTGCATGATCCACTTTCGACATATCGAATTATTTGTACCGCGTGGACGGACACGCGCTGTCTGTTATTAATATCAAGCATAATTTAATGTCTGCTGTTGACACATTGCATTGGGGTTGTGACCGGGTCACGTAGGGCTGCATTACTGCTATGTCTAACATAACGTGCTAATTTGTCAACGACACTGGTTATTATGATAACACTACCATCTTATCAAAACCTGACATTTTTTACTGTTAGCCAAATAGTCTGTCTGTCTGTCTGTCTGTCTGTCTGTCTGTCTGTCTGTCTGTCTATCTGTCTGTCTGTCTGTCTGTCTGTCTGTCTGTCTGTCTGTCTGTCCGTCCGTCCATCCCCTCATGATTAAAGGTCCAATTCGTAGTAGGATTACAACTAAATTCAAATTGCGAAAAAACAGTTGTTTGGCAAAATACAGCATTCCTTGGTCCAGAACAAAAGGAATGGTCCTATGTAATCTTTGGTGGCCCATTGCATATTGATAAGATAATACTAATGATTTAAAGAGACTCAGTCTCGTTTTCAAGTCGACGAGGCACAAGGTATGTACAAAATATGTGCCATGGGCATATACGTTTAGTTTTACAGGCCAGCAGTCTCGTATTCAATCCCTACATATCTAGACAGCGTTCATACACAGAAAACTGTGCAAAGTGTATACATTGAAAGTATCCATCAAAGCAAATCTAATTCCAAAGTGAATGTGTTTATGTATAACATTTAGGGTTGTATAGTAATAGGGTGATTTACATAGGAATCAAAGTTTGACGTCATGGTTGACTTGGTAGCATCCAATGCTAGATTACATTTCCCAACCCATGCAATAGTATGCGTACATAGTTAGACTAAATTAGTTCTGCCCAATGCCTCTCAGTACGAACACATTTCATGGCGGGAAAAGGCTAAAAACATTCGTTATTGTTAAATCTCCTTGCCACTTCTTAATTTGCCATCGTTTTTACTAGTAGGTGGACTCATCAGTTTTATCGTCGTCTCCGTCTATGCTCAACTTGTACCCAAGTACAGAAAGGACGCAAACGAATCAGGAACAAATTCATTAGATAGCACGTGATGTTGTAAAGAGCAGACGAACTAGGTAGATAACCACACCGACAGTTTTGAATGATGCGTATGAGAGTGACGATAGCAGTGACGTCACTTCCTTCATTTGTCATACTACCTGCAGAATAACAAACGCTACACTAACAGAAAACGGCAAGAGTGTAATGACCCACCGCATGATGTATTCACTTCAATATTGTGTAATTGAGACTTTAGCATTATTGTCAGAACATATTATTAAAAATTGAATAAAAGAAAATAGCGTGCTGATATTTCGAAGCATTGAATTGTGTTAATTAAGCTGAGGGAGGCCTATTCATAGTAGCTAGCTGCAATTTTGAAGGTTAAGCCATATTGTCCAATTCATGATGTCATACTCAGGATTAAACAGTTTGTGGGTTGATTTCCGTGCAGTATACAATTCAATAGAACTTTATGCCAGCTATATAATCAAAAACTACAATAATATATTACCTTCTATTTGTAGTACTTTGCTCTATATGGCCACTTTCTTTTGTTGGACTACCTATTTGAAATTATTTCAATCACCAAACAAATTAAATCTCACAAGGACGGCAGTTACATGTGTTATTTTGTTGGCGATGAAAGACTTTTTTCAAGGACTGTCCCTGAAATCTGGTGGACAGGTGTGAAAAGTGGATAGAAAACAGAGTTACTGTTCTGAGTTTTATATATCTTGAATAAACGGTTAACTTTGCCGTACATTGGTATAGTACTGTAAGAGTGTGTGATTCGATTTTCGACTATTTATATACAAAACACAGCTACATATCCACACTAATACATATGTACAAGTCAATATGAGTGGACATAATGGACTAGAGATGGTGAGGTATGCACAAAGAGGATTGGAAAAAAAGAATTGCGTGGTTTTCTCCCCAAATTTAGTGCCCTAAAAATATGCTATGGTGTCAAGTCCCGACATGAGTACCACCTAACCAGCACGTAAATGAAGAATTTGTTTATATTTACAGTACACAGTAATGTTCAAAAAAACGCTGAACACGAAAACCAAGAAGTTCAAAGTGTGTTTACAATGTCCTTGTAAAAAAGATGAGTTTTAATGTGTTTCCCTAAGTAATGAAGAGTTAACTAGGAGACTGACTACATTCGTTGTCTGTAGACTGTTCCATATAAGTGGAAATTAGAAATCGACATTTTTAAAAGAAAAACAATCTCAATCAATACTGTTGTATATGAACAGTGACATTAGAAATATTCGTATGCAATAGTTTACTATATTAGTACAACAACAACAACAACAACAACAACAACAACAAAAACAACAACGACGACGACGACGACGACGACAGCAGCAGCAGCAGCAACTACAACAACAACAACAACAACAACAACAACAACAACAACAACGACCACGACAAGAACGACAACGACAAGAACGACAAGTATTGAGCATAACGTCATAGCCTGAGATTGTCCACGTCATCAGAAAAACTATAGTTCATAAAATATGCTGCTTAACGGTTTTCTGGCAATGTTCCCCACACTGATATATTTGAAGTTTTTTTGAGTGATTTGTTTTCGTCATACATAAACAGATGTAGCAACATATGTTATTTATTTATCATCTGTATGGTAGGGTTGTCATGCATCACTACTACAATGCAATCAATATGGCTGTCATAGACATCTGAGTCCTATGAAGATAATTTTACAATGACGAATGTATGTATGTATGTATGTATGTATGTATGTATGTATGTATGTATGTATGTATGTATGTATGTGTGTGTGTGTGTGTATGTATGTATGTATGTATGTATGTATGTGTGTGTGTGTGTGCGTGCGTGCGTATGTATGTATGTATGTATGTATGTGTGTGTGTGTGTGTGTATGTATGTATGTATGTATGTATGTATGTATGTATGTATGTATGTATGTATGTATGTATGTAGAAAGAAATGCATAAGGAACTAATAAACCAGTCCGTATATATAGCTGTTAAATCCGACGTTTCGAATAAATATTCTTTTTCAAAGGAAAAATTGGCGAGACAGAGAAATGCCAGGTGACAACCCGAACATTTCTAAAAATAAGTCAAAATGAGGTGACAACCCGAACATTTCTAATACATACATACATACATATGTATGTATGTATGTATGTATGTGCGTGCGTGCGTGCGTGCGTGCGTATGTATGTATGTATGTATGTATGTATGTATGTATGTATGTATGTATGTATGTATGTATGTATGTATGTACGGTCTAAGGCATGAGAGTGTTACTAATCATTATCGTAGAATATAAAAACACTTTAGTTACTCATTTCTATAAACATAAAATTATGTTTAATTTATACCAAACTATATTCGGCTTTATGCACGTCAATCGTTTTGTTTGTATTTTTGATGAGTCATCATTTATACATTACTAGCATGCTTTTCATCTGAACTCATCAGATGCATACATCAACACCAATATACCAGTTGTCTATTCCAACAACAACAACAACAACAACAACAACAACAACAACAACAACACCTGGGCGTCTCTTTGGAATTGCGGTAATCCAAAAAATACACTAAGTCGCGAGAATGGCGTCGACTTGCCTGTTCTACAGTGATAGGATTGAGATATGGAAAATAGATTCGATATAATGATTGTTTGTTTTCAGGAAGGGTAAATGTTAGTTACAATACGGAATCAACGACGTGATTACAAAAAATACAAATATCGTGACTTGAATAACCTTAAAATGTATAATTATAGAGTTCTATAGAAATGTAATTTTAGAGCTCTATATAACATCCACCCAATGAGAAAATGTGCTAAATCGCCTTTACATGTTAGTATTTATGATTTTATATTTGCATATATGCAAATTTAAGAAGAACTTAAGAATATCCATATGTAGCACTCTTTTGGTGTACATTGTGAACTTTGAACCCAGCGTTGTTCCTTTAATAAATGCATGTATATGACACTTTATGCCCTTTATCTGTCATAATGTTGACACATTGTTTGACATGTACGGGATTAGCAGTCCTCTACCGGAGCTAATATTAAAGTTTGTGTAGCGGGTTATAACCACCTCCTTGTCTGAGTTGCCGCTGAAGTCTTATCAGTATTGGATAGTGTAAGACAAAGGGGGACTTAGAAGGTGTGAATTGGGTTGACCTTTGTAGTTCAAGTAAAACCAGTCCGGCAAAGTCAGTAACCATATGCCTGCACATGGAAGTATAGAAGGGGAGCCTCCATGGTCTCAAGAATGAAATACAAGAGTACGACCCGGACCAAAATAATTTGCCAAAATTACGAGGAGAACTTAATTACGGAGAAAAATAGTTGTGGCGAGTAGTATTAAAAATAAGTAATACTACTGTACCATGAATGGAGTAGTGACTGCACAGTAAGGGTTTAAGGATGAAGGGCACAACTGTTACCATTCAAAAGAAACGGTAAACATTTAAAAAACGAATTTTACACAGATCTTCAGATGAGCTACACTATAATATTAGACACGTCTCGTTGTTCAGTCATATCAGGGCTTGTGAATGTTGTATGGCTTATTTCTTCGCCGTGAACACTGCATGCTGTGTGTGTCCTCACCCGAATGTGTACACTTTTATCTCAGTTATTATCATCACCTAGCGTGGCAAGGGGTGAGACAGTGTGTACTTTATCTTAATCTAGTCTAGCAAGGGTGAGATGGACTAATCCTGCCATCCTGTGAACTTGTCGGGCATAAGTACAATAGACACCGGTGGAAAGATAAACAACGCGGCTCCGCCTTGTTGTTTATCTTTCCACCGGTGTCTATTGTATACAATACAGTTTAGTACGTCTGTACTTATTTGCATAGCCATTAATATCATGCTAGCACAATATCATGATAGAACATAGTTAATTTACTCAGGTAGCAAGCAGTTACTGAATGGCGCCACATCGCCAATGTAGGATTCAACATTCTGCATCCTGCTGTGTCGTGAGTTGACGAGGTTTTACGACCAACTTGTTACTTGACATGAATTTAACGTTCAATCTGGTATCCCCTAGAGTACGATACATAATGAAATGTGACCTTATTTTCATTCCATGTTATCCTTGTCGACAGTCTGAATTGTTAATGTAAGTAGTTCATCAACCTTGACTAGACATGGTAAATACTAATTATCAACTGTGTCTACCAATGATAATTGTAACTTACATTTATAAACATTTTGAACGGTAACTTGCTACATTCGCAATGTTAAAAGTGGTAATGACAGCAAATATGTAAAACATGTATGTATGTATGTATGTATGTATGTATGTATGTATGTATGTATATATGTATGTATGTATGTATGTATGTATGTATGTATGTATGTATGTATGTATGCTTCCTGCCTTCACACACATCACACGCATGCACACACACACGCACACACATACATACTGAGATAGCGATACACACAGATAGTGAAAAGATAATTAGAAATATGGATGGATGGATAACAGAAAGACAGAGAGACTGACTGACTGACAGACACACCATGCAAGCCATTCATCACACTGAAATTGTAAATTTATGACAGTACAAGGACTTTATTGCCCTGCAAGGTCTCATAATGGGCGGTCATTGTATTCTACTGATAGAACATTTATGGTAAATTGTGTCAATTGCGATTTTACGTGTCTTAGGTTGTGGAGTTTCGGTGGAGATCATTTATATCGTGTATATCTTCATTTAATTAATGTATATCCTTCATTAAATCCAAAATGGACTTCCCAGTGTATGTATTCAGAATCATCATTTTTAGGAATTCACTTCATATAAATGTACTGTATTCGGTTATATCCTAAAACATTGGGCCATTGGATTGGGCTGGGCTCTTCAAGAAATGAAATAAGATTATTATCGACAAAAAATAACATACTATGATAGGGATTGCTTTTCTTCTGTATAACATATATAGCATAAGAATAACAAGTATAACATATATATAACAGTATAATATAAGTATAGCATAAGTATAGCATAAGTATAACATACATATAGTGTACAACGTATATATAACATAATTACAATATATAACATACGCACAGCTTAACATACATGTACATATCATGTAAGCCTGCACTCTAAAGTAATGTGTTCAGTTCCTGAACACTTAATTGTAACAGATTTTGAACGCAGTATATGTGTTCAATATAAATAATAGAACGCATGTGTTCAGATTTAGAAGTGTTTTTTTATTTTTGAAGGCATAACATATGTTCAAAATCTTATGAACTAGAACACTATTGACGCATCAGAACACTGTAACAGTTTTTGAACACAAAGTAAGTGTTCAGAACAAGAATAGCACACATGCATTCTAGATCTGAATACTAGTGTTTTATGTTTTTTGACACAAACAACGCTAAACTGAACACATGGGACACGTCCGAAGCGTCAAAATCTTTAGAGTGTGCGTTCAGGTTCCTTGAAGCTTGTGTTCAACTTTTTATGATAATTTCATAAATGACAGTGTGTATGGCAGAAGGTCACAACTTGTGGGATGATGAACATCTGTCCACAACATTTTATATGGCTGTCAAGTCAGTTCCACAATAAATCAATCGAAAAATGAAATCCCCTTTGAAATGAATGATGCTTTAAATAATATAGATTGAATTTCTAACCAGATAACAGATTGTGCTACAGAAGATTCAATATGAGCATGTACTTTCGATAAGACGAGTTATCAAGTTCGGTGAGACTTGCTACAAGGTTTTAGCAGAGCTTGGCCTTTCACACTGAAAACGTTGAATTGTGTGGTCTTTGTGGCCAATGTCAAGTTGGATATGCGACTAACCCCGTAGAAGCATTTGTGATGGTAGTAATTTGCATGATGTTACTGTTTACATCATTAACCAAATATAGATCTAGAGAAGACACTTTAGAAGAAATGATCATGTGATTTTTATTGTGCTTGAAGGCTTGTGGCCAATGTCATTGGACTTGATACGTCATCCAATCGAAACTGCATGCTGATGGTAAATCCCATGTACAGTGTCTAGAAACGTCTATCGAATAAATCATTGCATGGGTCTCTTCAGAGATCACCTGTAATTGCAATGAAGATCAGCCGCGCATTTACGGGAAATTCTGTCAGACATTCTAATTTTTTACGAAACACCACCAGGATTTGAAAGCGAGATAAAAGTGGCCAAGTAATCTATCCTGTGCAGTGATCTGTGTACCAACATGCAACATGGCTGTATTTGTATGCATGAATACCCAACAGGCAATCACATGAATTGTCGGGTTCTTGTTAGAAGTGCGAGGTATAGTACTAGTATGCCGGCTGTATTTTAAATTCCTTTATATGCCGGTATCGTTTTTCTTTAATATAATGCTGACAGGGCTAAATAATTCAAAGCCGTTTACTTCTGCCGACGCCTAGGAGACGCTGTCATGTTGTATTATGTATCCCTTTGACTACATCAAGAATTTAGTGTTTAAAGTGCATTGGATTTGTATTGAAGATTGAAAGTGATTAAGTTTTGATTAGAATCCCAGTTGAGAATGAATCGATATTTCAAAACTACAGAAATACACAACTAGAGTTAGCAAACTATTACATGTAAGTTTAGCTAGGACAATTCTGGACGTGTCGGATGTAAGAATTAGGGGTGGGTGGGGTGTGGTGGGGTTTGATTGACTCCCCTGATTCACTAGCACTTAGCATTCATACGGTATTTTATAATTTGAATGCGATGGGTGTTTTTTTTTACTGAGAACCGGTACCATTGATTAGTTTAGCGTCGTAAATACAACGCTGTATCACGGGACAGGGCATGCACACGTCTATATTTAACATGCTCACTAAAAGAGGTATACATGTACATATTAGACGCTATCTACTAAGTGCTTGCATAGTCGTACGCTTTAAATGTTATGTGAACGTGTTTATATTACACAACTACTGCATGTACATTTGAATATTAAAGACAGGCAACAACGTATGCTAGGTTACATGTACAAACTATATTCATGCATCTCCAAGGCAACATATTTAGTCTTATCATTTCGTTACCTGGAAACTGCTGTTCGGTGTCCTTCAGTATTTTACATCGTTGCATGGGGGGGGGGGGGGCAATTAAAATGTCTGCCCGTCAAAGTAAGGGTATGTGGACAGGACGACAGCTGTTAGCTTTGTTTTACAAGTATCGATGGATAACAGCCTGGGTTGTGTGACTCGGTAATTATTGTATTTCCCGTTCTATACAGATCACAGTAAACTCAAATACTAAATACTGTCTAACCTGGGGTAGCGGGGACGGAGGGGGAGGGGCGACTCCATGGGTAATCGTTCGGGGAGACTTCGTCCACACAAACATTCAAACGTAAAGTGTTGAGGAGATACCATAATCTGACATGGTGATGAATTTGTAGTCAAAGGGGACCGACACTCCAGGAAATGAAGTCATTTTCATAAACTACGGTTCTGGAGAGTCAATTCATAATATTTCATCACTGAATATTCGTGAGTGCTGAGTGTCTATACCCATCAGCGTAAAACATCTCTCATGAATATTCATTGTGCAATTTGAATATATTATTTCTACTGACTCCAGGATGCATTGTCCCACAGCACAGATACCCTACAAAGGAACAATATCAACTTGGAATCGCAAGTAAATGTAGGTGATGTAAAATCATGAAATGACTCTCCAGAACCCATAGTTTATGAAAATGACTTCATTTTTTTGGATTAGCCTGTCTCTTTAAATTTTAAAATGAAAAAAGTTTATAAATATTATAACACCAAACGCTTATTTAAAATTCTACAACCGCGTCTTTTCTTTGGAGAAAACACATTACGTGTTCATTTAGTCTTTTCAAATGCATCGTTTGCAATTTGCGTGTGCCAGCTGTATCAGTAACAGGTAGCATACTACAATGAATTTAATTGATATGGAATTCATTGTTACAAGATGAACGCCATCATTCAACACTGTGCCAACGGAAGGCCAAATGAACGAGTCGTAAAAAACAATATACACGTTTTTGGCGTATAATATGACAGAGTGCCAACTAACAACATGTTGCCATCAATATACAGGAGGTCAAACGCAGGTCAGGTGACACTTGGATCAAATTTGATCACTTGACCATTTAATCAGAATATCGGCAGTACCACCGTATCAATTTACAAACTGAATTCTAACGCATCTCCTGTAGTAAGTCCTTCATTTGTTTTATAGAGTAACATTAAATATTGCATTTCCAGATGTTTGAGCAACGATAGGAATATACTACTAGTTCCATTAAAAGAAGCCCTTTTGGGACGACACAGTCAAATTAAACTGACTGCAACAGTATAAGATTTTATTGAATGTCTGGCACACGATATTTTCAGTGGGTTGTGTCCAGTTATATTAACAACTACTGCCAGTGTGGTCATCATAAAACATGACATAAAAGTGAAATAATCATCGCATAGTGAACAGTAAAGGAGTTGAACACATAGTGAACAGTAGGTAAAGATTAATTCCATTTTCATTGACACATGCGTGCATACATGTACATATGCACACACACACACACACACACACACACACACACACACACACACACACACACACGCAAACATATATACATAAGGTAACCACAGGGCGCAAGTGAGCCTTTGTATGTACGTATGTACCTACCTACCTACCTACCCACCCACATACATACATACATACATACATACATACATACATACATACATACATACATACATACATACATACATACATACATACATACATACATACAATGTAATTGTTCGTATTAACTAGAATTGTGTATATTAAAATTATTTATGCTACTCAAACTGACTACCTAATATAATAAAATTTTTGATGGTCTATAAATTCGATTGAAAAACATCTTGGTTACCAAGCGTCCATTCATACTTGATTCTAAATATGTATAGTGTGAATGTATATTTGTGTTAGTGATGTCCACTAGGCAGACAATGTAACTACAGCAATTAATAATTTGATCTGATCGCCATACAGTATTCATTATATTCGAAATACTACAAATAGCACGCATTACAACAATACTTAGAGCCGAATTTAAATTAGCACTGGTGTTAAATTATTAAAAGATGATTTATCATAAAAACACTCTATTCTGGAATATTTAATTCCTGAAATATTTCTATCTGGAATGTATTTATGTGATAGTTTTGTAAGCAAGCCATGCACGCCATGCACGCCATGCACGCCATGCACGCCATCATCACACATATACATTTCCTTCACTATCTCACGGCGCGATATTGGAAATAAAGGTACGGTCGTTGTACACGTATGGGTTACATTACTCACTGTTCTCTATGAAACATATATACACGAAATTCTGAGTAACCGATAAATCCTCTCAACTTCCCGCCAAAAATATTAAACCAAAAATCGACCATTTTCAGTTATTTTTTCACTTTTTATTTTCAAATTAGCATAGAATCATAGAATTCATTTGTTTCAAAAGTGAGTAGAACTGCAAACTTCTCAAAAGTGAAAATAGAGAAGATCTGACAGTGAATGGGTCAACGAACATTGAAATGTTACAAACTATTCTTAGGCGGTCGATCCCTAATGCTGAGGATAGAGTTTCGAGTGCTAGTATTGTTATATGTAATCCTACACTACGTGTAGCCAGAGATTGATGTACAAACATAATTATCACGTTCTATTTTGGATGATTGGTTTTTTCATATGTATACCTATAACAAGGTCAAGTGTTACCAGGTGTATGACTAACAGCTGGTCAGCTTGGATTTGTTGAAACATGCATTGGTGTTATATTCAAGTACGAATGAGGACAGCGTGTTGCAAGCAATATATAGAATGACGTTAAGACATTTATAATTCACAAGTCATCACTCATCATTACGTACGTGTATTTGTTGACTGACCTTTGAGAGCCTGCATAGTTTTAAAATAGCAACGCTATCTGTATCACTGTCATCATTATTACAATTTCAAACAAGAACAACATAATATAATCTAATGCAGTAGATATGTAGCTACATGTGATTATATAGACAGACAGATAGATAGATAGACAGACAGCTGAGACAGACAGACGCATACGTACATACGTACATACATACATACATATACATACATACATACATACATACATACATACATACATACATACATACATACATACATACATACATACATACGTACATACATCCATACACACATACATACATACACACAAACACATACATACATACATACATACATACATACATACATACATACATACATACATACATACATACATACATACATACATACACACATACACACATACACACATACACACATACACACATACATACATACATACATACATACATACATACATACATACATACATACATACATACATACATACACAACAGTAAATGCTTAGTATGTTCGTATAAAACGTCAAATCTTTCTTTCCCTCACTCTATTTGTTATCTGGAATGAAACATGACACGATAACCAGGGATACAGGTGAAGGAAAACAAGATGATTTACGGTAATGGTTTGAATGGATAACGGAATATTGGGTTGAGAGGATTAGGGAGGCGTCGAGATGCTGTGTTGGGATGGGAACGAATAATGAATTTACATTGTTGATGGAAAGATATTTCAGGCAGGCAAGCATTACGAATGGGGAATCATACTAAACACTATATTGTTGACATTGGCATTTAAGAATTACTACTATGGAAATCCTGCTATCAGCAGTAGACACGGTCTCGCTATTCCTACACAAGTGGATGGTGCCTTAGTCACCCTGTAATCAAGATAGTGCAAACAACGAATAATGTTGAATATGACGTATGCATTTTAGATCTTTGTACGCCTGTAACCGTCAATCTCACGCGTTTGTCGTTTTATTCCATAACATTCAGATATAATCATGTGTTAACCTATTGTGTCGTGCCTTGATTTTCTTTATAAAGAATTTTTATTCGAAACGTCGGATTACATCTATTTATTCGGACTGTCTCACTCGTTCCTTATGTATTTCTTTTTAATGATGTTGAATGTGTGGCCATTTGAGGAAGACTTGCTATCAGAGACGCCACCCTGTTGTGAGTGTAACTACACCAATGTTCACTGATAATTCATATCAGGATGTAACACTAGCTTTAGCTTGTGTTTTTCTCAGTTTGCCAACATCTCGATAGCCGAAGTATTTACTAAGGGGGTCTGGTCTGCAATTTGATGGTGCATGGTGGTTACTGTTATTTGAATATACTTACTAGGGGGTCTGGTCTGCAATTTGATGGCAATTTGAATATTCTTATACTATACCTATTTCGAAAACATGTCGAATCGTGTCTAGCAACTTGACAAAAAATTGTTCAATTGAGTCCACAAACGTTCAATAAAGCCTTTATAAATATTTCATGGTGTGTTGCTTGATTAGTCTATCTGCAAATTCATACACTTGAATGTTTCACCCATCACTGTACCACTTTACTGTGTCCACGTCTAAAGCCACGGTGTTGTTTGCTAAGAATACTGACACAAAAACACACCAAAGAGTATAGCAATAACTCATCCCATGAAAGCCTAGGCTAATCCGAGGCATATACAAACCAGAAGTGATTTGTTGGCTTTCATGTTCCCGCCATTACAGATTTCATCCTCACTACAGAATGGATACTGGCAACTAGTGACAGAAAATCCAACTATCATTCAGGAATATTGTTCAACAATTGATGAGTTTTACTTAAAGACATCACGTCATAAATATTCGACATCAGAAAGACAACTTCTTGTTTCAGAAAACATTACAAAATGTAAATTATTCTCGTACGCCTGTTTAAAGCCAAACACTTTCCTGTCCAAGTCATACCATGGCGTTTGTTGATTTTTTTGTAACCACAAAAATACGTCATGATATTGTTTTACGTCATAGCTGATTACCTAGTGGGAACATTTAGTCGTTTCAACAATGTAAAGATATTTTAAATGAGGGATCAAAATTTAAGTTAACCACAGAAACCAACAAAATTACACCCACAACGCACCTTTAAAATTTGACAACAAACAAATACAAGTATTTCCTGAATTGTTTTCCACATTCCCGCCCGATTTTCGACTGCAACAACGGAAGTAAAGCTTGTCTATATCAAATTATGTCTAAATTCGGAATAAAATGCCAATAATTACAAAAATTATCTATTTTTGTTTTATAATGGTTTTATGTGTAGAACGTTCATCCAATCTCGAGAATTGCCGCCATCATTAAACGTAACCGTGCGTACAAGCAATTAATTTCATCTGTCGTACACTTATGTCAACAACGCCATTATAATCCTCATTACAGCGAAACAGATATAATATTGACACAAATAATTTTAAAATGAAGTTAATTGATGGGTGTGACCAATATAACGTCTGGGATATCACCACGAAAACCCCAGATACTGCAACAAATTTGTCATACCAGCAACTAACTAATCAACATTTTTATACTATAAAATGTCTAATTTTACTGTAAGGATAAAAAAATATTTATAGTTTATGTTAATTTCTGCGCCCGTTCAAAATGCGCCAAACGGTCCAGTCCTTCTCTGAATGGCGGACTATTTATTTCCTTAGCTCTGTTTAGATGCCGGCAACTAGAGTAATATTGAACGATGCCGTCCCCTATTTAGCAAGTAATCCTCTTGCCAATGTATTAACTTGTCAGGGGACTTCTACTGTGTAGTCTTCTGAAACGACGTTTGTATAAAAGAAATAGCGTAATGGTGTCAACAAAATATTCAAATATTTAAGGAACGTCATCAAAAACTTCAAAAGAATGTCAGGTCAGAATCACTATACACATGTTCATTAATTATGTGAACTTTTCCACAGTGCAGATTTATCAAATTTAGCCAGTCTGTCAATACCAGTAGTTGTGAAACATTCTATTCTAAGCTTACAAATTAGGTTTAATTTTCAGGATGTCATTTACAAGAGTACTGGTGTTAGGAAACTCATTAATTGAAATAAACACTGAAATATATCACATCTCGGTGGAATGTCATCTGACAGAAATTCTCACAGCACCGATTAATTTAAGCACTATCTCCAAAAATAATACAAGCCTGCCCGACCTGAAACCGACATATTTGCTAATATAAATACACATGTTTATTATAGTGTACGAACGTATAAATTAAAACTGTTTGTCATGATTTATTACAAAAAAGCACTGTCGTCAGATAGTAGACGATGGGGTACTACATGTTACAGTGAATAATTCATAGGCCAATGTGATATACAAAACCCCATGATATTTCTACACCCGTGGGGCACATCACATTAAGTTTACATGTCACATCTAATAAATTGTTATCAATGTAATTATTGACACCTTATAGAAGTAACCAGAATATCATGCTTAGAAATAGTAGCTTTTTAGCATTTAATGAATTGAGAGGAACGTTGATATCGGCACCTAACAACTGATAGGCTGTGTATAACGTGTATCGAGAGAAAGCAAGGTGCTATGTCGTTATTCCCCTTAAGACATACATACATGTAAACTATCTCCATTTTGCTCAAGACAGTACATCATTTATCATTCTGAGGTGTATTATCGCATCGGCATAATCATCTGCAGTTCATGTATTCCATATGGACATTAAGATGTGGAATACCTAGTCAATGTTTAATTGTTCATGTTAGTCAATATAATATATTCAGAAATCTTCAACGTTTACTTCATTCTCGGAAGTACACCTGTTGCCATTCATCGCCTGTGTTTTCCATTTTTTTTTTTTTGGGGGGGGGGATCTTGTATTCGTTTGCGTTCCCGGTAGCTAGACCTGAATAAAAAGATATTTCAACGCCATTTCTAAATCTTAGATGCGTAATTAGTAGTACAAATTTCGAAATTAAGCTCTTGAAGATATATTTTGAAGGTTGGGATGTTTAAAAATATTGCAGTACTGCAAAAATGACAATATAACAAAATCTAACGTGATCAGATGAGTTCATTAGATATGATATTACGCTAAATACTAAATAAAGAATATAGTAGAAACAGCTAGATTTGGTCTTTCATTTGGAAATGTCCAATCTGGCGCGCGCGCGCGCGCGTCTGGCTGTTTGTACATGTGTGTGTGTGTGTGTGTGTGTGTGTGTGTGAGTGTCTGTGTCTGTGTCTGTGTGTGTATGTATGTGTGTGTGTGTGTGTGTGTGAGGGGGGGGGGTGTCTGATGTGAGTTAGTAACCTGTCGTTGATGACATTTCATTACGAAACTAAACTAAACCCAAAAGACAACGACTGCAGTCTGTACCCCTTCAAGCTATTGGGGTTTTGTTTTGATATATGTTATAATATAACGTATGGGCATATGTTATACACCAGTTATCATGACAGCTAAACATCCTAACTGTAGCCTACCTGTTTTCTTGAATGGAAACGCTACAACACCTTTACAGCTATCGTGACCGTCAGTTTCATTGTTTGAAGGACGAGCCTTCAAATGCTCTTTAGATATGGCGGTAATTAAGCCCGGCCCCGCCACAATGACATGTGCAATTTTAAATTCACATAAACTGGAATGGAATAGAATCTGTATCCCATCAAACCTCTCATGATGACACCTTATTATGGATTCATCATGTCACCTGATTGTCCTATTTAAATATGTGTAATTACGCATTCGACCAATCAGGTTCTGTGTAGGGATGCAATTCTAGACTAGCAGATCTAAAGAGTGTTTGCAGACTTGGGGATGCGTGATAATCAAACAATCAAAATGGCAGTTAAGATAGCTGAAATAGTATAGTCAGTAGTTTTAGTCCTTTGACTACGAGTAAACTACATCATAGCTGACCAATCAGATAATACTACGTCACAGGACGTATGTTAGTTTGATATTTAATAATCCACTGATAGCACCATGCGTCTAATGAATTCTTGGAAATTTACGGTTATGCTAATTAGATACAAACTGCTCTGCTACATTTTACAAGTGAAATCTTCATTACTGTCAAAGTTCAGGACTTCGTACCGACATCATCATCACTATAGTTGACCTGTTCAATATATATTAACTGATAAAATATTCAAACGAGTTGTCTACGGTGCATGTAGATTCAAATTACTCCAAGATGAAATATTCATATTGTCCTTATTTTGTCAAGTGTGAATTTCGTCACAGGTATAACGTCATAAAGTAAGTTAAAAGATGCGATTTCCGACAAAACAGGGGAGCAATCCCCAAGGGTGTGCATGTACATCATGTTAGAAGAGGCATGATACCGGAAAGTTGTGCTATTTCAGTCGTGGATTTATACTTATACCAAGTGGAATATTACTTCACCCTCCGACAGATGCACTGCACAACTTCGATCTCTACGACTTTAGATTTTTTCTAAAAACTCTTGTAAGAATAATTCAGTGATGTTTGTTAAAAAATTTCGAGACAAATTTCAAGTTTGTTTAACAGATAGTAGCCAGAGTGTTGTAAAACACAAACCTGTTCTTATTTCTCTGTTCGTGATGATTCACAATTTAAAATCACGAAACCTGAAATAAAACGTCGCCTGGCTCGACTAAAATCGTACTAACATTGCTACATTTTTTTTTACAAACAGAGATATTTGCCAAGCAAGACGATGATAATGTAGCAATGTTTGTAAGATTAATTTTGTTGAGCCAGACGATAAAATGTAGCACTGTTTGTAAGATTAATTTTGTTGACCCAGACGATAAAATGTAGCACTGTTTGTAAGATTAATTTTGTTGAGCCAGACGATACAAATGTAGCAATGTTAATAAGTGTATTTTTGTTGAACCAGACGATAAAATGTAGCAGTTTGTAATATTATGTTTGTTGAGCCAGACGATAAAATGTAGCAGTGATAGTAAGATTATTGTCATTCATTGAATGAATACAGTTTCTTGCAACGTTTTCTCTGAATAAAATGAACTTAGGTGCCACTATGCATACATCAAATGCAGATATCAAAACATTAGCGCCGGCTTGTCTGCCTCTAGGTGCAGTACGTTTAGACGATGTATTTCATTTAGACATAAATCTAGTAAGAAATTACAATCTTGCTACCTCAAAGTGTAGAAAATACAGTTTCTTATTGGTTTCTGTGTGGTTGTATCAAACACAGTCAGTGAACACTAACAAGAAACGGGTTGTACTGATACACAAGCCTGTACACCCTGTAGTTCTGTCCTAACAAGTACTTGTTAAAATAATAATGTCTTTCTGTCCAATAAAGTTGAAATGACAGACGTTTTTGGTAATAAATTTTCAAAGAGCCAAGTTCTCATACTACTAAAAAAGCTAGCGCGACACATAAGACGTCGTACCCTACAACATACGCATCCAGTCATATAGATTGAATATCAAAACTCGTGATGGGCACTAACAAAAGAAACGGAAGCATCGATCGATGTTAACGCGTCAAAGTAAAGACATCCCTGGAATGAGCGTGACGAATACATTTAATAATCTAAAGTGTCATCTACACGATCCATAAACAGGTTGCTCATAATAACACCTTATCTTGGCGGATAATATCGCAATAAGGTCACCACTGCCGACAAGTAAATTGATAGCTAAGATCACGACAAATACCTCATCATTTATCGCAACATACAATGAGATATCCACAAAATCCACCTGAGTAGGTGAAATAAATGATATACAGGAATTGTCTATTTATTTCGAAGTGGCATATGGATAATAAATAAATAAATAAATAAATATATAAATTAATTAATTAATTAATATAAATAAATATATATATATATATGAGTAGGTGAAATAAATGATATACAGGAATTGTCTATTTCTTTCGAAGTGGCATATGGATAATAATGAAATAAATAAATATATAAATAAATAAATAAATA